>NW_015505456.1:390934-400443 GCF_001515645.1 Sinocyclocheilus grahami | reverse complement strand
CACACACACACAAACACAAACACACACACACACACACACACATATATATATATATATATATATATATATATATATATATATTCTTGATTTGGCAATATTATGAAAATATTGTTTCTCTCGCTTTAAATAACTGAAAGTGGTACACTGTAAGAATGAAGACAATTATTAAGGAAATGGACAATTTCTATTTCATGTTGTCTTTTTAAGATGAAAAACATAAATGGGAGGGCGGAGTTTTTTACAGAGTGTCTGACAGTCGCCGTCTCTTTAAATTACCAGAAAGAACAATTCAACCTGATGCAATCAAAAGAGGTAAAATGACAGTATGTATAATTAAACGTGGAGATATGCAATTGCTGTGAAAAATCATGACAGATGTATCATGAAATGAAAATTGCACTGTTCTGGAGTGCTATATTTTGATTTACCACCGTTACGGACAGTGTTTCTGCTTTTTATCTTGTTTTCTCTAAATTATTTATTGAATCGTGATGCTGTGTGGAAAGTTACATTCATCTCGTGGGTGTCTGCTTGCATTAATCTTACATTTAACAAATATAAATCGTGCGAGAGGCATTATTTTAGAAGAGTGGAATTAATTCTGTTGAAGTGGATTTGCTTGAATGAAAGAGTCAGCTACAGATGGCTTTTTATGATTGCTTTTTTATTATTTGTTCTTAGCGTTCCCTGTTTTATTAAATTAAACACAAGTATGTTGAATACTTTTCAATGTAACATTAAAGGAATAGTTCACCCAAAAATGAGATTTCTGTCATCATTTACTCACTCTGATGTTGTTCCAAACCCTTATGACTTTTGAATAATGCAACTGGTCGCTCTTTTCTGTGCAATTAAATTAAATGGAAACTGGAGCTTTGATAAAACGCATTATGAAAGTATGACTTATGCACTATATTCCAAGTCTTCTGAAGCCATATGATAGCTTTGTGAGGAACAGACTTAAATTTAAGCTCGTCTAGCTCTTCCCCTTGCCTATTTCATGAGAGGTAGCGATGTCCAATATCATTCTTGAACGAATCATTATTTTGAACTAAATATTTTCAGTGAACTTGATGACTATTTGGAGACTTATACAGGTGCATCTCAATAAATTAGAATGTCGTGGAAAAGTTAATTTATTTAAATTGTGAAACTCGTGTATTAAATAAATTCAATGCACACAGACTGAAGTAGTTTAAGTCTTTGGTTCTTTTAATTGTGATGATTTTGGCTCACATTTAACAAAATCCCACCAATTCACTATCTCAACAAATTAGAATATGGTGACATGCCAATCAGCTAATCAACTCAAAACACCTGCAAAGGTTTCCTGAGTCTTCAAAATGGTCTCTCAGTTTGGTTCACTAGGCTACACAATCATGGGGAAGACTGCTGATCTCACAGTTGTCCAGAAGACAATCATTGACACCTTTCACAAGGAGGGTAAGCCACAAACATTCATTGCCAAAGAAGCTGGCTGTTCTAATTTCTGCCTGGAATTGAACTGCTGGTTTCGTCTGGTCAGTGGAGAACTGGCCCCCCGACTGAGCCTGGTTTCTCCCAAGGTTTTTTCTCCATTCTGTCACCGATGGAGTTTTGGTTCCTTGCCGCTGTCGCCTCTGGCTTGCTTAGTTGGGGACACTTCATTTCCGGTGATATCGTTGACATAATTGCAAAGATATTATTTAAACTGAGCTGGATGTTGACATCACTGAATTCAATGATGAACTGTCTTTAACTGAAAAATTAGTGTTTACTATTGTCACTTTGCATTATTGACACTATTTTCCTAATTAATGCTGTTCAGTTGCTTTGACACAATCTGTATTGTTAAAAGCGCTATATAAATAAAGGTGACTTGACTTGACTTGATGATTTGGAGTGCAATGTCATCTGCTGGTGTTGGTCCATTGTGTTTTTTGAAAACCAAAAAATTCACAATTTGAGTTGAATTACTGAAATAAATGAACTTTTCCACGACATTCTAATTTATTGAGATGCACCTGTATTTTAATATCAAAATGTTCACAAAAATCTGTTATATGATTTCAGAAGACGAATGAATATTGTACATATGAGAGGAATGGAACATTTTGTGTTTCTTGGAAGAAAGCAAGCTAGATTTGGAATAACATGAGTAAATCATTGTAATTTTTTGGGTGAACATTTCTTTTAAAGAGATAGTTCACCCAAAAATGTTATAATTTTCTCACCCCTATGTTGTTTCAATGAATTTCTTTCTCTTTCTGAACATAAAAGAAGATATTTTGAAGAATGTGGCTGGTTGTCAAAAAACAAAATAGAGCAACTGTTTGGCTACCAACATTCTTCAAAATATCTTTGTGTTCAACAGAAAAAGGAAATTCATACAGGTTTGGAATAACTTGAGGGTGAGTAACTGCTGACAGATTTTTCATTTTTGGGTGATTTATTTCAAATGTGTTTTGCTTTGCCTCACATACATTTATTTTTTCTGGAAGTAAAGATTATACTGTTTTTGCCAACACTTTACGCATCGATTTTTTTTTTCCCTCCTGGCTTTCAAGCTGCCACACGGACACTGATCCATCACTGTTCAGATTCGATTTACTCGAATTCCCCTTTTCTCTGTTTCTGCTTTCATAACACGCACAAACTGCAAAGTTATACACACATCCTGATAGCCCATCTTACCATTTCAAGGTTTGCTTGGATCAGACTGTTATTCGGTGAGGGTCCGTGAGTGAGCAACCCTCCAGAGGCCACACACACTCAGACAAAACAAACAGCGCCCACACAGGTACCTACACACACACACACACACTTCCCGTACCGATACCGTAACTTCACAGCCCTCAAGAGCCCACTCGCAAACCTTGTATTTGTTTCCCTCTCCCACGGCTGTGCCACCTCAAGGGAATTCTGGGATATCGTAGGATGGTTCATTCGGTCAGCCTGCTCTGTTAAATGGCAAAGATTACCCACAAGGCTGTGCGGCGGCGTGCCTGTTATCCAGCTTTAACAGTGAACTGAACGGTTCAGGCAGCAAGCGATCATTTACGGGCAACATGACCCTGCTTTTACCTCACAGCTGTCCACTGCTGACCCTGCTTTTACCTCACAGCTGTCCACTGCTGGGACTGAGGGACTTAGATCGGATCAGTAGTAAAGCATCAGGCTTTTAACTGCATGGATTGTACGTGTTTGGACAGATATGGTTAAATGAAACATTAAATCATTTACTCACCCTCATGTTGTTTCAGAGGTGTATGACTTTTTTTTCTTCTGAAGAACCCAAACGTAGATGTTGACACTGTTCTTTTCCATACAGCGACAACCAACAGTGACCTGGGGCCAACAAGCTCCGAAAAGGGCCAAAAATGATCATAAAAGTACTCATCAAAATATCATAAAAGAATTACTTGTTTCAAGACTTCTGAAGCCAAATGTTGGCTTTGTGAGAGGAAAAGTCACTGAAAGTGATTGAAAGTTGCCTTTCATTGAGAGCCTTGCCCTCTGCCACAGCTGTCAAATCTCATTCATGTTTGCAATTCAAATATTCTATGTGAAGATGAACGAATGGGATGAGGGCGAGTAAATGATGACAGCTTTTTCATTGTAGGGTGAATTAACTTCAGATAAGAACTCTTTTGGCAGGGGTTTTCAAACTGGTATAAATAAATGTTACAATATAAAGATTGTAAACAAAAATTATATGATTTAAAAATGTATTTTTTAAAATATGTTTATAATTTGTATTTTTGATTTTAAATGTTGCACTCCTAGAACCCTTTCATTTGTGATTTGTTGTTATTATTATATATTTATTTTAGTGCTGTCAAACGATTAATCGCCGCAGCCCTGCAGAGTTTTGCTTCAACCCTAATCAAACACACCTGAACAAGCTAATCAAGATCTGACGGGTTACTAGAAAGCTACAGGTAGGTGAGTTTTAATTAGGTTTGGAGCTGAACTCTGCAGGGCTGCGGCTGTCCAGGACCGGAGTTTGCCACCCCTGACGTAGTATATGTGTGTGCACTGTGTATATTTATTATGTGTATATAAATACACACCCATGCATGTATATAAAAAAAATAGGTTACGTTTATGTATTAAATATATTTAATAATATATAATAAGGTCGTGGGTTCAATTACCAGGGAACACACATACTGATAAAAAATGTATAGCCTGAATGCACTGTAAGTTGCTTTGGATAAAAGCGTCTGCTAAATGCATAAATGTATTTACGTTTATTACAAAAATGTAATATAAATTCTATGAATATTAGTGGTGCAACAGATCACAAAACTCACGGTTCGGATCATATTACGGATTTTGAGTCACGGATCGGATCATTTTTCGGATCAGCAAAACCCCCCCCCCCCAAAAATTAGTGAAAGCTTACTTTAAGTACTTCTATACCACAGCAAAAACTACTAGCTTAACTAATAAAGTTAGTAATAAAACAAGAACAATTACACAATTTACAAATAAAGTCAGTAACAGTAGCATTCAGGTGCAGAAATGTAATAATTAAGTGTAAAATAACACAATAGTGCTCACTGCACAAGTTAAATACAGATTAATCTTTGTTAGAGCTGTGGTGTTATTTGATTAGCAGACAGAAGCAGGTATTAATTGGCTGCTGTCTCTTTAAGACCAAATGCACGGACCTAATACTGACACACATCCGTTTTTCTTCTCAGTTGTTTACGTTCACTTAAGACATAACCGACTGTGTTTACTAGAATATTTGCCAAAACGGGTATTTTAACATAACTTTGTGTGTATGTGAAAGAGGAATCAATTCGCTGTTCACGCGGTGTCTCTCTCTCTGCTTGTGCGGCACACAAAACATGTGCAAATTATAAACTTTAACTCTATGATGGTTAATTTAACAGTTAATCCGCGAATCACGTGTGTGCCGAACCATGCAGCCTGATCCGTACGGATCACGGATCATCTACGATCCGTTGCACCCCTAATGAATGTAAATACATGTAAATGTTTTCAAAATTAATACTGTATGTGTGTGTATTTATATATACATAATAAATATACACAGTACACGGATATATGTAAATAAAAACTTTTATTTTGAATGTGATTAATCGTTTTTATTTATAAAATGTAACTGTAAAACTACTCTGCATTTATTGTGTAAATCACACAAAGTCAGCATTTTTCAGACAATATTTTAATAATGTACTGAGCCAATACAAAAATATTACAAATAATTTTGCTAACGTTTTATCTTTTATAATGCCATGCTTTTTCTCACACCGTGTAAATGGGTCTTTATTTGTGAAAAATGTTTTTATATTATTATTTATATTAGATATTTTAGGAGGGAAGGGTTTCTGAGGGCATCATCATATTTGGGGGGTTCTTGGCATCAAAATGTCTGAAAATCTCTGTTTTAATGCATCAAGCTGTCAGGCCCTTTTTGTAACTTTAAATTTTTTAGACAGTACTGTCCACAACCATCAGCAGAACTTCTTCAGCAGCAGTCTGAACTCAATTGCCATGTTTCACAATCTGCCATTGGTGCTGTTTTACCAGGGTTGCAGGAGGGCAGCCATATACTGCTCCACTTACTTCTAATTGTAATTCGATAGCGCATAATCTCAAATTTGTTACGCATCACATTTTATAATATGGTAATATTGTAATGGTAAGTGGCTGAACGCACTTGGCCTGGACCATAGCAGATGGCAGCGGCTTCCTCGCCCACCTCAGGTGATTAGGGAGACAGATTTTGTGATCTGAATCTCGGAAAGAGAGGCCATAAAGGTTTCATCATCTCAGAGACAGAAAAAAAAAGTTTCAAAGTGATGTAGTGTTTAAAAGCTTTTAGATGGTTTTTTGGGTGGGGAATATGGGGTTGGAGAGGTTTCTGGAAACTCAATTTGTATCAATATTTTATGAAAGGCAGAAACCTGTCTGAGTTCAGGCCATGGTTCCACATCGATAGCATCAAATAGACCAGGAGTGTTATTTCTCATCTTTATTCCGCTTCAGCAAGCACCTCTTGCAATTTTAAATTGAAACAAGGGTTTTTCACACCATTTACCTGAAAACAGAAAGTTCTCTGGGTGCTAAAATGCACATTACTGTGTTTAATGTATTTGTCAATTGACAAGAATTATTCATCATTACGCCAGTGAGTGGAGACGAGTATCTTTTTGTGTGGTATACGTAATTGAATTATTCACTCAAAAGTTTCATTCCCTGAGTCATTTCCAAAAAAAAAAAAAATCTTATATTATCTTTCTTAAGAGATTATTTGTAAGCGTTTCGACATAACTATTATTTATATTCCATTTTAGTTTTCTCAATTTGAACAGATTCTCATTTTTAGGAAAAAATATTGATTCTTAAATTCCAAGAATCAATTAGTCTTGCCTGTTTTCCATTAATGAACAGAACATTGTAGCACACCTCTGTAATGTGGGGTTTGGGTTTTGTTTTTGTGTCATGTTCTCATGTCTTTTATTTTGGTATTATTTCATGCTGTTAGTGTCATGCTTCTCTTACCCTCTTGTCTTAATGCCATTGGTTCCTCTGTTCTTTGTGTCATGCTCTGATTGGTTGTTTTTGTCATCTGTCCTGTCTCTCATTGGTTGGTTCTTGTCATGTGACCTGTATTGTTTGCTATAAGTAGCCTTCATGTTGTCAATGTTCCTGGTCGTGTGTTGATGTTGTAACCCGCTGTCGGTGACTCTAGTCTGTTCATGTCAAGTCTGTTCATGTCAAGTCAAGTCTCAGATTATTGTTTGGATGTTTGGATCACACTGTAAATAAACTGCACTTGGGTTCTTCACTACGCTCGCCTTCAGTGGACTGAATTCGTTACAACCTCCCATCCAATAAATCGCAATTTCATGTACACATTACTTTTGATATGAAACAAAGTCTCAGATTTCAAATTCTGTCAATACTGTTCATTTTATTACAGTATTCAAACAATACATGCTGTTTTTGGCACTGTTAAATGTGGAGTGATAGATCGCTGTAGCGCCTCAGTTCAAGAGAAGTGCGAGTGAACTGATATCTCCTCCGCTTTAATACCAGTTTCAGCACAAAATAAACATGAATGAAACATGAATAAGCATCCAAAGATATGTTAAAAGAAAGGGTACAACTTACCAAAATCCGTATCCTGTCTCATGTAATCGCTCAATCAGTGTTTCAACTGCGGAAAGATGTCAGTATAACAGCTTGTAAACAAATTCACGTAACGTCATATTTACCTCAGAAAAAACATACTCGGTGACCGTAAACTCGTTAGTCAGCTAGAAAAATTAACTCTAGAGAGGAGCGTTTTGCTAAATATATGCACCACATAACATTGATTCGAATTTTTACTGTTCTTCAGGGTTTCATTTGTTTGAATATATTCATCTAGTTTTTTATCACAGCCACCATGTAAATGTTTATATTTCAAAAAGTGAATTGGAGTAGAAATATAATTGTAATTGTATCTTTATTATTATAAAAACTAATTGAGTGTAATTTAAGCGCTTGTATACAAATCAGCTAATTTTAACCTACATTATTATAGTGATGTAGTACCAACTGATGTATATTTTAGTTGAGAGATTTTTTTTCCTTGAGAAAATTTTGCATGTAGCATATTGTATCTGATATACAGTATATACAAAATAATCGTTATCGAATTGAATCAATTCGAATTGCAAGCTTGTGAATCAGAATCGAATTGAATAGTGAAACCCAGCCCAAGTCCTTATGTCATTTTAATAATGTGTGGTTATCTGCCATTGTTCTTTTTGTTCTGCTAAACCTCCTATGGTTTTTCTTTTCCAGTGGGAGGAAGTAAGCGGCTATGACGAGAACCTCAACACCATCCGAACGTACCAGGTTTGCAACGTCTTTGAGTCCAACCAGAACAATTGGCTGCTCACCACCTTCATTGCACGACGTGGCGCTCAGCGCCAAATAACCTAATTAGGACCTTGTGTAATTTAGTGAGCGGTGTCCAGCTGATTATTAGAAGTAAATAATTCATATTTAGTTTTTTTTTATTTTGGCAGTCTGATTAAATAATAAATTAATCAAAAACTATGTTAAAAAGAAGCACCATTACTATTACTATTAATATTATCATTTGTTGTACAACTAACACTTAAGTTCTTTAACTTTTTTTTTCAGTACACATTTGTTTTCTAAAAAATATATCAATTAAGTGAGGTTTCTGTTTAAAACAAGTAGGAAAAAAATATAAATCAAAATCTTAAATAAAAAAAACAAAACCAATAGGGTAAGAAAAATGTTTGAATTAAGTTTATATTTCTTACCCAATATTTTTGTCTTGTTTTAAAAATAAACCTCACTTAACTTTGCTGAATTATTTTGCATCTCAATATATGTTAATTTAAGAATGTTTAAATAAAATATGTTAAAAGCACCATTACTATTGATATTATAATATTAACACTTGTTTTCTTGAAAAAACAAAATTTTCAGTACAAATTTGATTTCTGAAAAAAAACAATTTCAAAATTAAGTGAGCTTAATGTTTAAAACCAGAAGGAAAAAACATCTAAATCTAAATAAATACCATACAATACAATACAAATCTATCAATGGGGAGACGTTTATACTTCTTACCCCATATTTTAAATATAAACCTCTCTTAACTTTGTTGGATTTATTTTGCGTCTCAAGTAAATATGTGTTGATTTAAGTGTCTAGATATTTGTACTGGAAAAAAACAACACATAAATCTCACTTAATTTTGATACATTTCTTAGAAAACAGCACTTACAGTCGTGGTCAGAATTATTGGCATCCTTGGTAAATATGATCAAAGAAGGCTGTGAAAATAAATCTGCATTGTTAATCATTTTTATCTTTTATTTAAAAAATTCACATAAGTCTAACCTTTCAGTGGAGAATAAGAATTTAAAATGGGGGAAATATCATTATAACAACGTCGTTTGCACTGCGCTCTTGCGTTACTTGATCTTTTTATTTTGGTGCGTCAATCTGTTGAGTTACTTAGTATAGGACATTATGATCCGCACTCACGAGAACAATCTTCTTTTTTCCTTTTTCTTTTCTTTTACATTCATTACTGATGGTAAAAGACACAAACGTTTTGGCTCAAGGCCTTCCTCAGTGTGTAAAGCAATTCAATCCCTCCACCCACTTTTCAAATCACTAATTATATTGACGTCATCATTCATTAGCCAATGTTCAATTACCACAATCATTAAATAATTTCCACTTAAACCCTGGACAATTTACATATATATCCAACACAAAACGTCACATCCACTAGTACACCTCACAATATACCCGGAAATATCATTATGACACAAATGTTTTTCTCTAATACATATTGGACACAATTAACGGCACCCTTTTATTCAATGCTTTTTGAAATCTCCATTTGGCATAATACCAGCTCTGGTACCTCATAGGTCATTCCCCCGGAACTTCTTCAAATGTACAACAGTGAGCGCAAGCAACATTAAAGTGATTATTACGTTTTGAATATGGAT
>NW_015505456.1:342330-390784 GCF_001515645.1 Sinocyclocheilus grahami | reverse complement strand
TATTGCCCTGATGGTGGAAATGGGAATTTTCACTGCTCTAGCTCTTTTCTTAAAGTCACTTTCTAATTTGTGAAGCTCAATTATATTTTGCTGCACATCAGAAATATATTCTTTGGTTTTTGTCATTGTGATGGATGATTAAGGGAATTTGGCCTTTGTTTTCCCTCCTATTTATATTCCTGTGAAACAGGAAGCCATGGCTGGATATTTTCATGTTCATAATCACCCTGGTATGCTCAAAATTGTAAATATGAATGGGATTATACTTCAGAGATATTTTACTCATAAGAATTTCTAGGGGTACCAATAATTGTGTCCAACGTGTATTTGAGAAAAACATTTATTTCATAATGATATTTCTCCCCATTTTAAATTCTTATTCTCCAATGAAAGGTTAGATTTATGTGAATTTTTTAAAATAAAAGATCAAAATGATTAACAATGCAGATTTATTTTCACAGCCTTCTTTTTTCATATTTACCAAGGGTGCCAATAATTCTGACCACAACTGTATGTGTTTTTGCATCTCAAGTAAATGTGTAATAATTTAGGAACATTTAGATATTAGTACCAGGAAAACTAGACTAAATAAATAAAATGAAAAAGAAAGTGACTTTTTTTTTTTTTTTTTTGCAGTGAAACTGAGTACATTGCATTCTGGGATACACTAATGTATGCATTTTGCAAAAAATAATTGCTCATCCAGGTTTTCCATGCATTTAGACAGTTTGAACACTTTATATCAAAGTTACTGCAAAAATAGTCTAGTATGCTAGTTTGCTGTTTAGAACACAGCCAGGGTGTCTCCAGGAAAGTTTATCTCATTCTGTCACCCACTTTCACTCATTCATTCTATCTGTCTACAACAAACAGCTGGGTTTGTTATTTTGGCCCTGCTCAGAGGGAGTCTGAATAATCACTGTGTGTATACAGTATGTCCGCATATCTGTGTGAGAGTCGGATTAGATCTCACCCTCAGGGTGAGAGATGATGGCTGTCACCCGGAGTAAAATCAGCATATTAATAAAATAACCTCCCCCCATTAGCCACAGCTCTCAGCTCAGCTCGGATTCTGCAGAAAAAAGGCCAGGCCGGGTCGAGCCGTGACTGTTCTGGGGTGCAGATTTGGCTGTGTATTCTGCCAGTGTGTGTCTCGAGTGCTCTGACAGAGGGGTGAGAGGCTGGATGACCCCTCACAGGCTGCGGAATTGAACAGAGATACACTCACCGCAAGAGCTGTCTGAACTGACACACACCTGGAGAGAGCGGACAGCTTTATACAAACACACACACTCTCAGTCATGTATAACTTTATATACAAACACATTCACAGAGCTCTATACAAACACTCACTCTGTATACACACAGATATACACAAATGCAACGCACTAAAATTGGAGTAGACAAATATGAAAATGTATATACAGTAGACCTAAGCTGCTTTTCTATCCATGTAGTTTTATGCAAGTGTTTAGGCTTTTGGATGAAAAAAAAACACTAAAAAATTAATGTAAACACAATGAATAAAAGTGTACACCATCATAAGTGCATGTGCTTAAAAAAAAAAAGTCAATATTCTTGCTTGGGGCAAATAAATGTTTTATTTGCTAATAAGGCATGCACACATGTTATATAAAAACATTTACTGTATATTGCATTCAGAAAAGCCATGTGAATATTTTGCTTGTTTGCTACTGATTGATGCTCTAAACTAAAAATAATGTATTACATTTCTTTAATTAATTATGCAGTTTTCCTTGACAATATTGTTGTTTTTCAACATATGGGATGTAAATGTAAATTGTTTTGATCAATTATATTTAATTACATTTTTTACATTTATGTAGGCCTAAATAAAGAATAATTTACACAAATGAATTTATATAAACTATCGTTCAAAATTTGGGGACAGTAAGATTTTTTTATGGTATTTGAAATAACCATTAAGTCTATAAAGTCTCTTATGCACACCAAGGCTCCAATTATTTGATCAAAATATAGTAAAAATATTAATATTTCTCTACTTTAATATAATTTAAAATGTAATTTATTCCTGATGGCTATGTTGATTTTCAGCAGCAGTTTTCATTGTCTCATGATCCTTCAGAAATCATTCTAATATGCTGATTTGCTCAAGAAGCATTCCTTATTTTTATCAATGTGGAAATTGTGATTTATATAAATTCTTTAATGTCATTTTTGACAGTTTTATGCACCCTTGCTGGATAAAAATATTAATTTGTTTAGAATGCATTTTTTTTGTGCATAATTTAAATACACAACATTATGTATGTACAGACTTAAATCTACAACTGTATATACACATTAAACAGATTGACACAGACAGATAAACACACAAAACATGCATGCATGCACTTGCAGCTCTATACATACTCAGACAAAAGGCCATTGAAAAGCACTCTCAGCATTACATAAACACACACCTACGGCTCTATATACAACACACAATCAGGCAGAGCCAAACACAGCAGAGCTCTATTAAAACACCCATAAACAAGCACACACATGCTAGTCATCGGGTACAGAAACACCCTTACACACACTCACACACTGATGCCATTACGTACAACAAACAGCTCAGGTTTTGGACATCTGGAAGATCCCTCTCATCTAGTTGAAGTTTGTTTACATCTTTCAGACGGTGCGGTCTAATCTCTGTTCCACTGAGATGATCCTCTGTGCTTTTCCCGGAGAAAAGAGCCCTCTTCCCCTCGCAAATATCCCTCGAAATGACCCCAAACAAGCGCTAGCAGATGGGGGCTGTGTGTTGAGGATGCAGATTTGTGTACATGATGGTTTTCTGATGCCGTCTGCCAAATTTCAGAAGCAAACAGAGGAGATCTGGACAGCAAGGTTTTTTGGTTCTTCTGAATTTGAAGAAGTAAATTGGTATTTCACTGATGTACTTTGTGATTTTTAATTGTGTGTTTTTCACAGAACAAATCACCTTCTGTTTTGTTTTCCGATAACTCAAGCGTCCTCGGACAAATCTAATCTCCCATGTCTGTAATTGCAGTATAATATTATTTTGACCTTTGTCGAAGTTCGTAACTAAAGCTAGATTTATTTTTTGCTGCCTGGTCCACCTTCATTCCCAGCCAGTATATGAAATCACAGATGTCCTCTGTTAACAACTGTACATCAGCTGCTGTACCAAACCCTTGTGAATAGTGCTGAGGTCTGTGTTTGAGTGTGTATGTGTGTGTTTGAGAGGGTCTGCCTTTATAAAGCAGCTTTTGGACAGGAGTGAGGAGAACTGTGTGGCAGACGGTAGTAATTTAGACTTCTCTCTCTAGAACAGGGCCAAAAAGACATCCAGTCTGTGTGTTTCTTTCTCCATCTCTCTGTTCATCAGTGTGTGTGGTCACATTTAATATGATTAAACACAATTGCCATCTCTTCTACATGCTTATAACTATCCATCCACCTATTCTGTACCTTTTTTGCATCTGCAAATCTTTTTATTATTATTATTATTATTATACAGTTACAGTATCTATAATTTTGGCTTTTATGTTATGAGTTTGTCTTTTTAGTAGTTGTTTTTTATATTAATTATTTAGCTTTAATTTATTATTATTTCAGTTTTACTTTTAGCATTTGAGGATTTGAGCAACAAACTTGACAAAAGGCTCAAAAGTGAGATAAAAAGATGAAAATAAATAAATAGTATTTTTAGTTAAAATAATTAAATGAAGTTTAATGAATTTAATTACAAATATATCATTTTTATATAATTCTAATATGCACATTTTCTTATCTTTTTTTTTTTCAAGACAAATGATTTTGAATGGTTCAAGTTTTGGCTATATTTAAAGGGGTCATATGATGCGATTAAAATTTTTCCTTTCTCTTTGGAGTGTTACAAGCTCTTGGTGCATAAAGAAGATCTGTAAAGCTGCAAAGACTAAAGTCTCAAATCCAAAGAGATAATCTTTATAAAAGTTAAGAGTCAGCCACGCCTACCTAAAATGGCTCGTTCTAACACGCCCCCACATGTCTACATCACGATGTGGGAAGATTTGCATAACGCCGCCCAAATGTTCACGCAAAGAAAGAAGGTGTAACTTTTACTCTTACTGCAGTATTGTTGCTGCCGCCGCCATGTCGTGAAGGCGCTGTGTTTCATTGTGAAAGCGAAACTACTTTGGTTGGCCTTCCAAAAGAGGATGATATCCGCTTCGTCATGCCTAGAGCTGATCCGTGCTGGTCGCTGGGCCGGACAGGGCATCACAGTACGGTAAGGGACGTAACATTTCTGTCACACACTTGAGGTATTCGGCCAATCACAATGCACTGGATAGCTGGCCAATCAGAGCACACCTCACTTTTCAGAACGATGAGCTTTGTAAAAATCATACATTTGTAAAAATGTATATTTAATTTATTTAAATTAAATTTTATATTATGTATATATTTTTTTTGTTGTTCACAGAACAGTAACTCTGGGGATTTGCTCCTTTAGATATATGCTGTTGTCACTTTCAAAAGTTTGCAGTGGCTGTGTGACTTCTGTTTATCCGTCTCTCTCTTTCTCCCTGTCGCTCTCTCTCTCTCTCTCTCTCTCTCTCTGTCTCTCTGCTCCCTCTGTTTGTCTCTGTCTCTTGTTTTCCCTCTGCTCTCTCAAAAGTCATCGAGGACACAGCGGTTTGAAAAGTGAGTTTGTTTTAATGCTGGTTAATTGCACATTTGAAGAGCGCAAACAAACCCTCCCCTCGGCACTGCCGCTCAGAAGTGTCACGGCTCCATCTCTGTGATCTTGGTGTTTACACCATGTACACACAGCTTTAAAAACAGAAGAAGAGCACTTGGCTAGCTTTGCTCTGATGGAGAGAGAGCTTTTTGGCTTCATGTTGAGGGAGGATCAACTCTGACCGTGGCTTCTAAGAACACTGGATGCCTTTAAAGTGGAACCTTTGAGCTTTCAGCTGCTGTGAAATCATCAGTTCATGAGATTCTGAACGCCCACTTCCACAAACACAGTTTATTAGTCTTTGTTAAGGCAGCATCACTCGTTCTGTTGCTCTTACTGAAGACTGGAGTCTGGAGGTTTGTTGTAAAACTGTGCAGCTTGTTGAGGATCTATCTATCTATCTATCTATCTATCTATCATCTATCTATCTATCTATCTATCTATCTATCTATCTATCTATCTATCTATCTATCTATCTATCTATCTGTCTATCTGTCTGTCTGTCTGTCTGTCTGTCTGTCTGTCATTCTATCTATCGTTCTGTTCATTCATTTTATCATTCTGTCTATCATTCTATTGTCTGTTGTCATTTCTATCGTTTTTTCTGTCATTCTATCTATATCTGTTGTTTTTGAGTTAAATCTTTTTTCTATCTATCTATCTATCTATCTATCTATCTATCTATCTATCTATCTATCTATCTATCTATCTATCTATCTGTCTGTCTGTCTGTCTGTCTGTCTGTCTGTCGTTCTATCTATCTATCATTCTATTGTTCTGTCGTTCTGTTGTTCTATCTATCGTTCTGTCTAGCTGGCGCTGTATCTGTCTTTCTATTTATCTATTGTTCTATCATTCTGGTGTTCCATTGTTCTTTTGGCCTATTACTCTGTCATTATATCACTCTATCTATATATTTCTAGAATATTGTTGATTCTTGAGACTGGATTTGCTACTAAAAATAACTAACTCTATTAATTCTGAGCTATGAAGAGCAGTCTCTGAGCCGTAGCGTTTTCATCGGGGAGGTTAGCATGCTTTGTAGGGTTAGGGTTAGAACGAGCCGGCCTGCATTCTCCTCTGATGTCTGCTTAAAGTATTCATATTTACTTCAGTTATCTGGAGCAAACCACATGTTCTTTTGGGTTCTTCTGCTTCAGCGGCCCGTCAGGTCAGCAGTAAGCGTGGGTCAGTCATTGATCGGGTCAGGGTAATGGTTTGGAAAGCCTACACCAGCACCAGAGGCCCCGTACGAGGCCCAGAGCCAGAAACATGCAGGGTAAAATCTGTTTCCCAATCAATCAAACTGCTCAGCACACAGGCCAATGATTGATCGACTGCTAGTTCACTGCTGCACGCTTTGGTTCTGACCCAGATAAGAGGCTTTTTTCCCCTGATTTTTACATTTTGTTGCTGTACAGATAATCGCTCATGTTGTTAATGAATGAACTGCAGTTGTTGCCTGTTATTTTGAACAAATGCAAATGTGAAATACTATACTTGTTGAATGACTAAACCAAAACAAGTAAGCCTACACAGAATCGTTGAATTTTTTTAATGTGCTGATCGTGGGGTAAAATCTCTGGAATTTTTTTTGATATGCATTTAAAGATTGTAAAATCTGGAAGATTAAAGTAGTTCAGACCAAAATGATTATCATTTACTCAACCTCATGTCATTATATTCAGATATGATTTTTCCCTTGAAATCAACAACAAAGAGTAGGATTTTCATGAAGTCTAAATTCTCGTAATTTCATTACACAATGCTTCAGAAGTAGTATAGACAATTATTAAAGTCTGCATGAAATCTAAATGTACTTTATTTACTTTATTAGTGCACATTGCTAGTCTTGATGTGAACAATTAACCCGGGCAAGTTAATCCGCAGAAAGAAATTGTTTGTCTTGGTCATCTTTAATCAAAATCTGAACATTTGCTTCCGCTCTGGAATGGCATTCCTTCTCTGATGGCTTGGGCAGAATATTCTTAAACACACCCCTCTAACCGTTAGATTGCTATGAGTGAGAGACAGAGAGGAGGAGCGCAAAAATAAAACCACGCCCTCTATTCAATATTCCATTTCAGATAGAAATACGTCACTACACTGAAATAAAGTTGGCAGCAATTTCCGGTTCACGCAGACTTTAAACTACATTTATGCTGTTATTGTTTGATTTTTGGCAGCTGCAGTTCTTATTCATAACCATTGCATGGAAAAGAGAAGCCTGGACGTTCTGCTTAATATGTCATTTTGTGTTCACTGGATGAAATAAAGTCATACAGGGAATGACATGAGGGTGAGTAAATGAAGAATTCAAATTAAAATACACTATCCAATCTCTTAGACAGACATATGTTGATAAACATATATACATATTCAAAAAAGAAGCACAAAAAAGTCCACTGATTATTTCTGATGTTTAATATGGGTTATTTTAAGGACAGTCCACTGAAAGAATGAGAAACTGTCACTTTAGATGATGTTTTTCACACACCTCAGATTTGCTCGTTTAGCTCACCCATGCTGGCTTCAGGCGCTATGAACAGCTGTCATTTTAACGCTGACTGACCTGCAGAAAACACTGACTAAAAAGAAAAAATTCTGTGTGTTTGTCTGGAGACAGAAAAAGCCACAAATGCCTTCTAATCATCTCTGTGTCATCTTTCATACTCACTGTTTGATCAGGTTAAAGTGGAGTGCTGGAGAAGCATAGGTACTAATGAGCTGCCTACCTAGACAGCATTTTTATGAAACATAGGCTTGCTCACGTCCATTTTACAAACAGTATAGACATCTCAAATTATAGATATTCTTTGCATGCACTGCTATTCAAATGTTGGAGGTCAGTAAGCTTTTTTTTTTCTTTGATAGAAATAAGTTTTTTTTTTATTCAGCAAAGGCATATTAAACCGATCAAAAGTGACTTTAACAGAGGTTTATTGTACAAAATCTATATATATTTATAATATATAGATATTTCAAATAAATGCTGTTCTTTTTTAACATTTATTCATCCAAAAATCGGGGGTAATGTCACTTTCCATAAAAATATTGAGCTGCATAACTGTGTTCAACATAATACAAAATGTCAATAATAAGAAATGTTTCTTGAGCACCAAATCAGCAGGTTGGAAGGATTTCTGAAGGAATATGTGACAGGAGTAATGATGCTGAAAATTCAGCTTTGCATCACAGGAATAAATTACATTTTAATATATATTCAAATAGACAACAGTTAGTTTCAATTATAATATTTTTTTCACAATATTGCTGTTTTTACTGCATTTTTTATTAAATAAATGCAGCCTTTGTGAGCTTAAGAGACTTCTTTTTAAAAACAATAAAAAATCTTACCGTCCACAAAACGTTGGTATACTGTATGCATTTAGTAGTTCAGTCAGTCCCAAAATGCATTGCAATGAATTCAATGAAAAGTAAGAGAATCAAATTGGACTGACATGATCGTATTCTTCAGATCTTGTTGGGCAGGATTCTGTATTACGCTGCTTTGGAATTATTTGTATTGTAGAAACTGCCATACAGAACAAGTTGAATTGAATTTATTCAGCGTTAAACAGTAGCTGTTGATTTCAAATCAGTCTCCTGAGTTCATGAGGTTGTATTTTTGTTATTATTATTCTTTTGAAGGGAGCTGACTATGTAGACAGTTATATTATGGTGAGGAACTAGCACAGACACCAGCCCTGGTCTGGACTGTGTGATTGTAAGAGTGATAAACAGAGCTCTCTCAGTGTGGCGTGTGTGTGTGTGTGTGCATGTGAAAGAAAGAGGAGAGGACAGTTGGGACCCATAAATACACACGCCTGCAGTGTGTGCGTGTATATTATTATCTCCACTCTCTCTCTGACAGCGCTGATTTGTAGATTGGCTGATAGTCTGTTGTTTGTTTGGTTATTTATTCAGGAGTAGTGCTCTCCATTCTCTGAGCTGTCTAGAGCATGTTTAATGCTCTGCTTTAGAAGCTCATATTACCTAGCGCTCTGTCTTTTAGACTCGGATGTATGCGTGTTGGCGTGTCCTGAGCTTTGTGTGTGTGCACAGCAGTGCAAATGAGACGGGACTTTCTAAGAAAGATGTGAAACGGGTCAGAACCGAAGAAATAAGGCATGAAAGTCTGCATGTTTCTGTGATTTTAACCATAGCAGGGGTTTTGTTTGGCACAACGTGAAGCAAAAAGACCAGAAAAGCATCTTCACAAATCACTTCTGGGTTTTCGATTCACTCGAGACCTCAGAGGCCTGTGGAAACACAATCCAAACAGCCAAAAGTGCAGCAATCAAAGTACCCACGATAAATCTAGTGCTTTAGCAATAGCAAAACCATTTTTGCTCAAATAAATATTTTATGTCTGAACATAAAACACTATAAAGCAATAGGCCACAAGAGATTTCATTAGTAATTTTACCACAGTTAAGGGTAATAATCATTTTTATTCAATATTTTTGTAGTTTTCCAGTAAAACTTTTTTTCTTTTACTATAGAAGCAATTTTTTATTAAAGGGGTCATATGATGCAATTTCAATTTTTCCTTTCTCTTTGGAGTGTTACAAGCTCTTGGTGCATAAAGAAGATCTGTAAAGTTGCAAAGACTAAAGTCTCAAATCCAAAGAGATTTGCTGCGTCCCAATTCACCTACTTGTAATATGTACTAAAATATCTACTTTTTTTGTTATGGAAAAGTACATACTTTTAAGTGTGTAGCAAAAGAGTATGCACATCCTGGGACATACCACAAAGACGTCATTTAACGGAAGAAAACGTTGCCTAGTTATGCACAATCAATGTAAACAAAGCATTTGACATTTCATTCATTCCTATTTATCCAATATAATTTACTCTACTCGCATTATATCTATAAATATAATATATATTATTTTTTTTACATTTCATTTAAACTGCTCTAATATGTATCCTACCAACTTGAAGAGAGAAGCAGCACATCGCCGTAGATCCACCAGACGAAGGTCTTTCGTGAGGAGACTGGTGCTGATGTTCATATGCAATCATGTATGTAACAATGAAAGTTAAACTTATAAAATCTGTTTAAATATGTTAAGTAAAGAGAAAGGACACACACACACACACACACACACACACACACACACATATATATATATATATATATATATATATAAATATATGTGGCATAAATATAGGACAGTAATACAAAAATATAAGTTTAATGCATAAAGACAGGACACTTGACACAGTACTGGAGTCTTTTTTGTAGACTGACAACATCACACCATACTGTCAGCTGAATGCAACAGTCCCCATTCTGAAGCTGTTTCTGGACAGAGAATCTGACAAGACAATCCATAGTCAACCTCATAGCTGCACTGCCTTATATCGAGATATCGAGGTTGTGATGTTTCTTTACTGGCTGGCCCATGATGCATCCTATCGGGTTGTTGCCTCAGCCTTTGCTATCCCTAAGTCAACAGTGCACAGGGTTGTGCACAAGGTCAGCAGGGCTATCCTTAGCCTGCTAAAAAATATTGTGCAACTCCCTCAGGGTGAAGAGGTGGAGGAGTTTGTTGCAGGATTTGCCAGGCTGGCAGGCTCTCCTGCTTTTCACATGGCAGTCGGAGCTATTGACGGCTGCCACATCCGCATAAAGCCCCCAGCCGTCAATGCATCCTGTTATTTTAACAGGAAATTATTCCATTCAGTGCTGCTCCAGGCTGTGTGTGATCACAGCGGAAAGTTGGGGAATCTGCAATGGCTTTCCTGGATCTGTCCATGATGCAAGGGCCCTCAAGAACAGTGCCATTTACAGCAGGCAGTTGTATCCACCTGAGGACCGGTGCATCTTGGGAGATGGAGGGTACCCCTGTTTGACATCACCTATTACCATCATGACACCCTACCGTGAACCTGTTACCTCTCCAGTTGAGGCCCGCTACAACAGGCATCATTCCAGGGCCAGATGCGTGATTGAGAGGGCCTTCGGCATGCTGAAGACCCGCTGGAGGTCCATCTTTTTTAAAGCCCTTGAGGTGAGCCCAGAATTCACCCCCATCGTTATTGAATGCTGTGTAATTGTACACAACATGTGCCTGGCTGCCGGTGACATAATTGATGCGGATATGGATGACGACGATGACGGTGATGCCAACGAGCAAAACGCCGAAGCCAGAGTAGTGTCTGGTGACGTCGTCAGGAACCGTCTGGCTGCAGCAGTTTCCGCACCCGACATCCACGTTCCTGCCTTAATGGAGCTTGACTATGTTTAGAATAATGTTTTTCAACTCTCCTTTGTTAAAAAGTTTTATAAAAGTTCTGTTCTATCATAAATGTCTAAATACATTACAAATCACATCCCCAGTTAAATAAACAAACAAATAAAAAAATGGTAATAGTAATAATAAAGACTTTTGTACTGGCATTATTAAAAATATTTCAATCAACATATAATTTGTCATGGACTTTCATTCTATCATAGTAACACTGGTTAACATCTGTTTATAGCTCTACAATTTACAAAATTGTAGCTGAGGAGAAACAAACTCCTATGAAAATGGGAGGACTATATTTAGAAAATTACTGTAAAACACAAATAATCATTACCTCCTCCTGTCCTTGCTGCTTCTCCTAGAACCATTACTAAACACCTTGGATTCAGATGTTTATTATTATTATCATATAAGGAAACATTCACTGTAGAAATAAAGAATGGTCATATTAGTGTTCCTGGAACAATTTAA
Organism: Sinocyclocheilus grahami; assembly: GCF_001515645.1. NCBI lineage: Eukaryota > Metazoa > Chordata > Actinopteri > Cypriniformes > Cyprinidae > Sinocyclocheilus > Sinocyclocheilus grahami. Next base: position 379,339 of record NW_015505456.1, on the reverse strand, counting down.
GCCTGAATATATTAATATCATAATCACTTTTATCGATTGAGTTATTGTACATTTAGTTAAAATTTTTTAATTTATTTATTTGTTATTATTAGTATTTTTATTCATTACAATTATTTTTTTTATTAATGATTGGGTAAGGACGGCCATTAAAGTTAGAAATCTCTCTTCCCTAGCTGCAGCCTCTCTTCTCATCTCTTCATCTCTAAGCTCTATTCTTGCCCTAAACTCTTCTACTCTCCTTCTGGCTTCTTCCTCTCTCTCTTTTCTTTCTTCCTATTTTCTTCTCTCTCTCTCTCTCTTCAAACTCTCGTTCTTTTCTTTCCTCTCTCAGTTGTGCCTGTTCTTCTCTCGTTGCATCCCTTTCCTCCAGCTCTCTCAAATACAGCAGAAGCCTACTTTCTCCTGACCCTCTCTTTCTTTTCCTGCTGGCAACATCAGAAGGGCCAGCAACAGAGAGAGATGAACCAATAGCCCCATCTTGGTTGCCAGATTGTATGAGCAAAGTTGGGGTGATGGATGGCTTAGAACCTAATGCAGCATCCATCACCCCACACCACTTCCAAGATGCTGCTGTCAGTTCGCCTCCCTCTGTGCTGACCCCTGACTGTGGACACTTCAGATCCTTTAAAATTTTGTGAAAAACACTCACAATTAGTTAAATATTATTTAACTGGCTATTTATATTTATGGAAAAATAAAAGACAACATGCAACATAACATTTACTTACTTTATATTTTTGCTTTATGTTTTCCCTTTTTTTTCACCCATCCTGCTGAAACTTTTCCATCCAGATTTGTTTCATGGATGAAGGCTCTTAGGTATCCAAAAGATAACACAGTAAATAATTTCAGTAATTCAACAACATCAGAAAATCTTATATAAAAGCAAACTAATCCATTGAACCTAAACATAGAAAAGATTTTAATAAGTTTAAGCTAATAAACAAGCAACACAAACAATAGTAATAACAAACAGTAAAGTGTGTCTATTAATAGCAAATATGAATCTGTAATCTTAGCACTTATGTTTTGTCATGCATTGAAATATTTAACATTTAACTGCAAACAATATAGATCTGGAGTGATCTCAGGTAGATGTGTATGATTTAATCTACCCTGTAAACCAAAAAAAAGAGAGACCCCATTATGCTTTTTAATGTAAATGCATATAATGTTATTGAAATACATATTTTATTAAATGAGCTTGATTAAATTTGATTCATTTTTATTTTAATTTAACCAGCTTAAAGAACTGCTTAACTGCTTTTGCTAGTATTACTATTATTAACTGCTTTAATTTAACCAGCTTAAAGAACTGCTTTTAAAACTGCACAAAAATGGAAATTAGCTCTTAAGTTTGACATTTTCCAGCATTCCCTTAAAAAAAGAACAAAACAGAACTGGCAGTCAGCGTAAACACTTCATCCAGACCAGGGATGGGCAACTTTGGTTGATGTATTGTTCAATCTTAGTTCATGTTAACTAATGTTAACTAATGAACCTTATTGCAAAGTGTTACCAGAGTTTACTGTTCATGCAGCAGTATGGAAAATGTCAAAAAGGACAAGCTGTATCCTGTAACTTATTTGTGTATCTGTGGTAAATCCCCTAATACACAATATCAGTGTAGCAAAGATCATAGTTCGGGAAGAAGGAGGAGGGAACCAGCGAACATTCAAAGAAACTTTAATAAAATAAACAAACACAAAATAGCGTGACAGCCCCTCGCGGACGACTGTCGCACACAAACGAAAACCAAAACACAAAATAAACTCCAGGCCTGGTTCTCTCTCGTCTTTCACTGTCGTCACTCCTTTTTATCCTTTCGGAGCTCCTCCGTGAGACTTGAGACCGGTGAGTGGCGCAGGTGTCGCGCATTAGCAATTACTCCACCGCCTCGCTCCGTTCCCACGGCTCTCGGCCCCGCCCCTCACAAACAGTAACTATAAACACTCAAATATTTAAGCCTATTATACTTATATAACAAACACAGTGTAGCGCACAGACCTTATAATCATTGTGAAAGTACTGTTTATTTTTCTGCACTGGCAGTTATAGGGTTAATGTGGGAGTAAAAGACCCGGAAGAGAGATGAGCGAATTAGGCTGGTGCACCTGTGATACAGCTCTTCTGCGTTCAAATGAAAAGTTATGAGTGTCTTTTGTCTGTCGTTCTTCAGACATTACAATACTACAATAGCACAGTTAATACAAATATGTCAATAACCACTACTTACTCAAAACCTTTGATGGCGGCATTTCTCTTGCCAGTAAAAAGGGACTCATTGGCAATACGCCAATTGATTAGCCCCTCAGTGTATTCATCGGTCCCTTTCTCAAGGCTCCTCTCTCCCGCGCGCAATGTGTTGTGGGCAATATTAGCCGTTACAGTGTGCATCGATCTGTACTTTGAATTCTAACCGGAAGTAATAGACCATCCGGGAATCTTTGGCATACTCTTTTCAAAATACTATGATTTGGGACATACTAATTCTATTTTCGAATACTATTTAAGACGGATAGTATGCGAATTGGGACGCAGCAATATTCTTTATAAAAGTTAAGAGTCAACCACGCCTACCTGAAACAGCTCGTTCTAACACGCCCCCACATATCTATATCACGATGTGGGAAGATTTGCATAACACCGCCCAAATGTTCAAGCAAAGAAAGAAGGCGTAACTTTTATTTTCGCTATAGTATTGTTGTTGCCGCCGCCGCCGCCATGTTGTGAAGGCGCTATGTGTTTCGTTGTGAAAGCGAAACTACTTTGTTTGGCCTTCCAAAAGAGGACGATATCCGCTTTGTCATGCCTGGAGCTGATCCGTGCTGGTCGCTGAGGAAATACATCAACTTCGCGCTGCGGATCGCCGGATCGACTTTCACCGTGGACGAAGCGGAGTCCAGCCCGGGGTCGTCACATGTGGTTGCCGCAAGCCCGCTGGCCGTTCCTTCGTCAAATCCGCCGGCCACCGTTCTCAAGCCCGCCGTGTGTGACGCTGTGTGTTTCGTTGTGAAAGCGAAACTACTTGGCCTTCCAAAAGAGGACACAACTAGAAATCAATGGTTAAGTTGTATTTAAAACACTGTTCCAGAACAGTTCAACCCAAATATTCAGATGTGTCCAGCGCATTTTATGGAGGACTGTTTCCTGGGAGAGTAGACTACAATGCCGATTGTTCTGACTCGCAGACTGTAAGTAAGTTTTTTCATATTTAAAGAATTTGCCACTGATGATTCAAACGCGCGTTTTGAGCAGTGTAGAGTAGCGTTTGTAGTTTGTCATTTCTCCAATCATAAATGCAGACATGGTTTTATGTTTACGCGGCGCGATGCGATGCAATGCAACGCGTAAAAAGACAGTATAAGTCATTATAATCTGTAATTATGTCCCCACTGGATGCAACAAATGCCTCGTTTATAATGGGTTTTAATGTTTTTGTCTCGTCGCTCCAGCTGGGACAAGGCATCACAATATGGTAAAGGGCGTAACATTTCCGTCACACGCTTGAGGTATTCGGCCAATCACAATGCACTGGATAGCTGGCCAATCAGAGCACACCTCGCTTTTCAGACCGATGAGCTTTGAAAAAATCTACGCGTTTCAGAAAGGCGGGGCATAGAGGAGAAACAATAATGTACAGTATGTTGAACCTTAAACCGCATAAACACATTTTATTACACCAAATACACAAAATAATGTTCTTTTTAGCAACATCATATGACCCCTTTAAGTATTTGAAATATGTTTTCTTTCCACACTGACTATTTAAAATATCATTATAATTCAAAATAACTTTTTTATTCCTGTCTATTTTAAAATGTAATTTATTCATGTGATGGCAAATCAAAATTGTTAGTGGCCATTACTCCATATTTAACTGTCATATAATCTTTCAAAAATTATTGCTTAATATTTTTTTGTGAAAATGTAAAAGTGTGTGTGTTTATATATATTGCTCGTCAACTAAATGTGTGTAATATATGTCATTTTTCCAAGTGTGTGTGTATTGACTTTACATTGCAGCTCATTTGGTCTGAAAAACTATCCATTTTTATAAATGTATTTTATTACTGGCCACATATTCTAGGCCGCATATTTCTAAGAGCCACATATTCCAGGCCGCATATTTTCATTTAGTGAGTCATTTAGTCTGTATTTTTTGTAGTTCAATGAATCCAATCCTGTGCTGTGGAAGCAGAGTGTGTGATTTATTTCACTTTGCTCTCGCAGTACTGAATGTCGCACTACGTTTTTATTCTTTTGTAATTGGTTAACCGTGCTGAAAACGTATTGCCACGCTTGAAGCCTTTGTGTGATGGCCCATTTCTATGCAAACCACATGCCTGCATAGCACTAACGCACACACAGATGATGCTGGATGGCCTCATTCATTGTGTATTGTGTGCCGGCAGCGTTCGGACAGGCCATGTTGACCCTTTCACCGCCTCTGACATTGAATGGGATGGAGGGGGCGACTCTCTCATTCTCTCTTCTTCATCCATCCCACCATCCCTGTCTTTATGGAGGATGTAAATGGCTGGATTCTGTCTTTTTCACCGGTCTCTGGTTCAGCATCACTCATAGCATGCAGCTATTAATATTACAAATATTCAAATAACTTTATTTAACATTCATAGGAGTGGTGGACAGTGGAAAAATTCACTAGCTGCTGACTGTTACTGGAGTTACTGGAGATAAACTTGTTGAAACGGACAAATGGATCCAGTTATTAATGTAGTAATCATTTGCGGTGTTGTTTAACTGAAGGTTTGTGTTGATCTTTTTGCTGGCGTCAAAGATGCACACACTGACTTTAACATACAGATGGCCTTTATAATCAATATTAAATCAGTTAAAGCAAGATGCAATGTTGAACAGATATTTTCAGTGACAAATGGCTTGTTTCTTACACCTAAATATCATATGAGCTACTTTTATGTACCTTTTGAAGCTTGATGTTTGCAATCCTCATTCATTTTCTTTGTGTTTCTATTGGTCAACCTCAAAAGATATTACAAGTTTGGAACACCATGAGGATGATTTAATTTTGGGGTGAACTAACCCTTTAATATTGCTTCTGCCAAGCATAATTGCTTTTTCTGATAATTGTGATCTTGTGCACAGATAATCTCTCTGTGATATCTAAAAATAGTTTAGATAATTATTAGCACAGCATAATCTTTCACACTTATTATAGTAAACGGATGGAACAAATCAGTGCCATTCCTCTCTCCACTTAGTCATTACGGCAAATTCATTGTTCAAAATTATTGTTCAGTTTTTCATTTGCTTTGAGATCCTTCAATTATTTTGACTTCATATTTTGGCCATCTGATTTGTTGGCCATAAATATACTTGAAAGCAGGTTTTAAAATTACTTCTGATAATGTTTGGAAGGTGATGCATATAATTAGTCTCACTTCAGATATGCAAATGATGTTGCTTAATTTAAATATTCATTCTGATAGGTCAGTTTCCAAATGAGATTAGCTTTTCGGCTGTCAGCCTCTTCTAGCATTAATGCGGGGATTAAAAGCTCACTTGGGCTCATTATATTATAAATGCATCTGATTTATGCACATACATAAAGTCAATTGATTAAAACAACATGTTGATGGCGTTACTTGTTTGGTTTATTTAAATGAATTTCTCAGGCTCGCAATCTTTTATTTTTTATTGTTGGTTTGTTTAATATTAAAGGAGTCATATGACATTGCTTAGAATAACATTATTTTGTGTATTTGGTGTAATGCAATGTGTTTGCGCAGTTTAAGGTAAAAAAAAAATATTTTAATTATTTTCCACATACTGTACATTATTGTTGCTGCTCTCTGCCCTGCCTTTCTGAAAGCTATCCAGTGCGTTGTGATAGGCCGAATACCTCAAGCATGTGACGGAAATGTTACACCCTTTACCATATTTGGAAACTCACAGCGTCCCTATGACATGGCGACTGCGGCGGCAACAATACTACATATAAATAAAAGTTACGCCTTCTTTCTTTGCATAAACATTTGGGCGGTATTATGCAAATTGTCACACACAGTGACGCAGATTTGTGGGGGCGTGTTTGAAGGAGGCATATTGGGAAGGCGTGGACGAGTCTTAACTTTTATGAAGAATATCTCTTTGGGTTTGAGACTTTAATCTTTGTGAATTTATGGATCTTATATATGCACGAACAGCTTGTAACATTACAAAGACAAAGGAAAACTTAAAATCGTGTCATATATCCCCTTTGTCGCAACAACAATATAATTCTTACTAGAAATACGAGATATTAGATATTAGATTAGGTATCTTGATATTAGATTTGTATTTTATTTTAAAAAATATATATTTTTATATATTGGTCTATTTAATACAGTTTTGTTGCAACAGCAATATAGTTATTGCTACTGCTAGAAATATGATATATCAGATTGGTAATTTGTATATTTAATTTTTTTATAAATATTTTTTATATTTTATTTGATTAAATTTTAGCTGTTTTAAAATAGGATATTAGATTGGTAATTTGTATTATTCTATTTTAAATTTGTCATATTTTTGTATATTTTACATATTTTTATTTTATAAAATTTTTGCTATTTAAAAAAATATAATTTTTACCTTCTAGTCTATGTAATGATGTTTTGTTGCAACAGTTTTTTTTTTATGAAAAATGTCTTCAAGTACCTATATGATAGTGTTGAAAGGTCAACAAAGCAAAATAAAATAATAATAAATAATAGTAGTATAAAAGTATTAACAAGAAAATCTTAATTATTAGTTATATACAAACTATAACTATAATAAACCACTAATAATTTAGTTATTATGCTATATCTTAACATCTCTTTGCAGAGGCGGCTAGGTATTGCATTTTCATGTCAACATAACACTATTTGTTTCTGTAGAGAACATCATTAAGGGCAGCAGCGCTGGCCAGGATGAGGCCGTTTGGGTGTTGTGACTGCTGCCGCCTTCGAAAACATTCCCACAATGCACCGGGGCTTTTCACAGCACGCCGGTTGGTTTGTATGAGCGGGAAAAGTGCAGAGAGGTATTTGGTTTGTGAAAGAGAGTAGAGGTGGCCTTCATTCTGTGAGCGTCTGAATGAAGAAATCAGAAAAAGGCAGGAAGTCTACTCATGTGTGGTGCATTCAGAAGCTTCCTTTCACTTTCTCAGAGTGTCGTTAGAGCCGACATTAATACGTTATTAGAGTGTACAAACACACACAGTCTAATGATGGCCGTCTGCACACTCGCACACTGTGTGAAGTCACCTTGAAACCCAATTAAAGAGCTCTCTGACCTCTCTGAGCTCTGGGCCCATTATGTGGCTAGAGAAAAGGCCATGGTGACAGGACAAATGAAAAAGAGACACCGAGAGAAAGAGACAGACGGGCTAGAAAGGCTTCTGGCATGAGAGTATGCTGAATAGACTGAATAGGTGAAGAAAAGTGTGTCGCGCTCTTAATGAAGAGCCACATCACCTCATCATCCACTTCCTCTCGTCTCTTGCTTCCCTTCTTCACTGTGGGCTGCTTTTCTGAATTCGCTCCTTTTTTCTGCTCTGATTTACTAGTAAATTAAACTCGATGACACACAAATAGGGGCAGAAAGTTTAGCAGATGCTTGTAGGACTCTTCGTTTTCTTTCTGTTGGTCGATAAAGTCTCATCACTGCTTGGTTTGATGCTTCAGATCCATTACTGACTGCTAGGGATGGGTGATATATTAAATATTTGCAATATATTCAGTGTTGTTTTGTTTTGGCGATGTAAAATGGAGCAACATCATGAATATTGTGATGAAATTCAATCATTAGGTTTTTTTTAGGCCCGTGCCAGTAGGCTGATTTTGTGTCATGACTCGTGATTTTGAGAATGCTAAGACAGCGATATTATAATGGCGTGTCTGATTTAATCTAAGTTGCAAAAGTGCTGATAGAGTTGGGAAGTTTGATTCATTTCCATGAATCAGTTATTTTGAACTGTCCATTTGAAGTCGCAGCATGGTATTTTGTATAATTTTAGAGCAAAATGCCATAAATATATGTCCAAATGTAGTCGGACGCTAATGCCTCATTTAAAATTGCTTGCCTTTGCATTATACTGCTCAATATAAAACAAATAGCACTTATGTTAAGAAGATGGTAGAAGGACTTTTCAAGCCAAAGCTTTTAGAAAAGAAGTTTATTTGATGTAAAATATATGAATTGTTCAAAATTCGGAGTTTAAAGTATTTTTTAATCGAATGCAGTGTTATTTAGAATTTTTTTATGTTTGACTTACTGTAAGTGTGTAAATACAATTATATTGCCACTGTACATTAGGACTGTCAAAAATAAATTAGAATTTCGAATATTCGTCGAATTTAAAATAAAAATCCACATTAGAATGCAAAAACGTTGCATTCGAATTTTAGGAGTGCGTTAAGGAGGCAGCCTTATCAGTGGCGCACGAGATGCGATGACGATGTAAGTTTCATTGCATTTTAATGTTTTTGTTAGCCTATCCAGTATCCAGAAGCCACTAGATGCGGCGCTGCTGCGTTGTTAATTACAAATATTGCGGGAAAAGAGAACATCAATGTGGAGAAGATCTTGTTTACATCAAAACTGAAACCAAGCCGTTCACACAGAACGCACATTTTGCGCATTTTCTAGAGGGACATCTATCACCGTTGCACTCACGTCTCGCACAAAAGAGCCACATGTTTAGAAAGCCATGTAAAATTAATGCAAGTTTAACTTTGAAAAAACATATCTCTAGACTTTATGGCGGGTTTTTTCCCCATCCCACTGCATCTCATATTTTTAAATGAAAAATGTACTCCGTGTGTGTCAGACTTTGCTCCTTGTTTTGTGTGTGTTTTGCTCCCCATGCTTGCCCTTATTTGGTTATCTTCCTGTTCCTGCTCCCTGATTGTTTCTCATTTGATTCCAGGTGTGTCTCGTCTTCCCCTGATTAAGTTGTGTATTTATAGTGTTTCCTGTTTTGAGTTTCTTGTGCGGTATTGTTCGTCCGAGTGCTACGTGTGTTTTCCGTGTTCCCTTGAGTTCATTAAAATTAAACTATGCATACATACATGATGCTGTTTTGTTTATAGTTGTTTAAGCAGCTTAATTAATTATAATTGGTTTATAAACATTATTTTAAACATTATGCACTTTTTTTCACAGATAGTCATGTTATCTTATGCTTTGAATAAACGTGCATTAGTAATATTTTGCTCAATGTGCCCTCTTGTGGCCTCAGGAGAGAAGCCTAAAGCTTTTATTCACCCTAACTGAAATTATGCATTTTAAATTTGAATATAATTAGAATTTTTATCATATTTAAGTAAAAAATTCTAATTTAGTTTTTCAGCCATTTTGACAGCCCTACTGTACATCATATTTAGTGAATATAACAATTTATTTAGATATTTATATAATATGAAGTGCATATCTTAAATTTTATACATGAATAAATTATTAATAATACATTTATTCAAGTTTATTTTTCTGCAGTTTGTTTTAAATCAGTATTATATGTAGTATGTCACACACAGTTCACTTAGCTCCGTCCAACATGTCATCATGATGGAGTATGAACCATGTAATCTGCATGTGTCTTTTTGCCCTGGGGAGCTCATCTCCATCTCCAGACCTGCAGCCCTGGATTCACCCCACGGCTCGCATTTGTAGTCATAAGCACTGCTGCTCTCCATCGCTGAGGTTATTCAAGATGGAGAGTGGATTATATGACACTTCAGGTATTTTAAATTGTTTTCAGTAATATTAATAAGTGATAAAAATAAAAACGATGTTATAATTTTGATGTTTTTACCAAAATTGTTATTAATTATAAAACTATTATTTCAAATAAAAAATAAAACTTGTTAATATGCCTACTGTAATTGTAATGTTAATTTGCAGAAAATGACAGCATTACACAATCCAGTGCTTTAACTGTATTTAGGCCCAAATGTCTTAGCAACAGGGGTGTAAAAATGTCATTACCCAATATATATATATATATATATATATATATATATATATATATATATATATATATATATATATATATATATATATATATATCTTATACATCTTATGTTTAAGAATATTTAGATTTTTTTGAAACACGATTTTTAGGTATTTAGGCCTATATGTGGTGTAAACAGTATCTTTCTTTTATTACACTGAAAGTAAGTAGTATCTACCTGTTTTTACAATTCATAGGCTGTTGTCCTCTTTTCCATAAAATCAAATCGCATTTATTAAGCTTTAAAAAAGACTAAAAAGAAGCCTGAAAGCACTCCATATAACGTGCACTATATTTCAAGTCTTCCGATGCCATAAAGTATTTTTGTGAGTAAAGGACAAACATTTATTGAATGAAATTGTTCTCTTTAGCCATAGCTTTTCAATTACATTCGTATTTGTGTATGTTAAAATATGGTGTGAGAGAATGCACCACGTGTTAAATACCACATCTCTCATAATTGTGGGCTAGATTTGAATATAAGGAAGTGCAAAAGAAATAGAGCTACAGTAGAAGATGTTCAGTAGTATACAACCCAATTTTTGGCCTGAAGTCTTGCTAGTTAACTGGCGGCATGCTAGAAGCTCGTGCTGGGGATCCAGACCCCAAAAGTGGAGGCATTTATGAATGCTGGCAAATATTCATGATATATTCACTGTTATTTGTCAGTAATGACAAATTATTCAATGTCTTCAATGATATGAAGATTTTTATCATTAGGTTTTCCGAACACTGTACAACTTGCGCATTTGAGAACGCTAAGACAGCAATATTATGATAATGTCTCTAATTTCATCTTGCAAAAATGCTAATAGACTTGGGAAGTTTAACTCATGAAGTTTGAATCACTCTTTCTCTCCTACACTCTTAAAAATAAAGGTTCTTTATAGACGTCCACAGGTTTTATGAAGAACCTTTAACATCCATGGAATCTTTCCATTGCACAAAGGGTCTTTACACCGTGTCCTAACTACACGCAATGCTGCGACACACGATAAAAGGTATCTTTTCCATGTTAATCAGAGTTTTTGTCCTAACTAGCTGCGACAACGACAAGTACAATTTCTATTTTAGAAACGGTCGTGACTGGAGCAACAACATACAAACTATGAACTAATCTCAGGTACGGATTATGTGCTTTATTCATAGTTAAACATTTCTAGTGTGAGTTTGAATATTATTCTGCATGACCTTGGCTATAAATGTCACGCAATATGATATTCAAACTCACAATAGACGCGTTTAACTTTGAACAAAGCACATAACCAGTACCTGAGCTTATCACTGTCATAAGTTTGTATGTTGTTTTTCCAGCTGCGACGTCGTGGAAATAGAAGCTATTTCTAGAAAAGAAATGTTGTGTGTCACCGTCACAGCTAGTTGGGACAAAAACTCTGATTTAGGCCTACATGGAAAATATACCCTTTATCGAATGGCTTTTTTTTGCATTGCGTGTATAGAACACGGTTTAAGAACTGTTCTCTGGCTCTGTTCGCAAGGTTCTTTGAACAACCAAAACCAAAATAGTTCTTCTATGGCATCACTTTGAAAACCCCCATTTGGAACATTGTTTTTAAGAGTGTAGAATATGTAAGAATGCTTAAGGACTAGTTCATCAAAAAAACACTCTAGCTTTTTACTTTTTTTACCGTCACTTGTCAGCTTTGGCCAGTCGTTTTATGTTCAAAGCGAATTAAAGAAGCAAAATGCACATATCAAGTGACAGGTGGGCGAGAACATAACTCAATATTGTCGCAACAGGGGTCCTCAGATCTGTAACTGCTTCTGGGTGGTTGCTGAGACTCTCTCGGCAGTCGCACATCAGGGGCCCTTTTTGCCCCGGTCTGGCGACGTCCACGCAACCGACAGCATTTCAGTGAAAAATTATTGATCACAGAGCGGCATTGAGAGTGACTGCGAGGATCCCCTGCCATGGCTGCCTACTTCAAATGCCTGCACGAAATATAAAATAGCTGTAGGAAAATGAAAGAGGCGAGGGGATGGCCGTGACTGTAAAAATCAGGAGAAAGGGAAATGAGTAGTGTACTGACAATCCCTAACTGTGTTTTTGTTTACGTGACAGTTAGTATTCATGAATGCTGAATTAGCACAGGCTTCTAGTTTTTCTTTCTTCTTATTCCTGTCTGTATCTCTCTCTTGATCTTTTCCGTTCTGGAGATGCATGTGTTGCTACAGCAGACAGCAAAATTGCATGTACTGTATATAATCACACTGTGCCAAAGTGTTGGAACATTTTTTCTCTACCAGAATCTATTCATCTGACAATTCTGAAAAACTACATTCTGAGGGTGCTAAAATAATAACTTTTCCAAACAGGTTTATCCTCTATAGATAAAGTTTGTAAGAAGGTTTCGGCCACTTGTAAAGGAAAACAAATTTTGGTAACTATAGTTGCCTTTCCAGCGAGGAAGACTGAGAGAAATATTTGACAGGTTTGACTATTTTAACGACAGAATTCATGCTGTAATGCTACTGTATATTTTGCACTTAACATATCAAAAATCCATAAAAAATAAGCCAAAAGTAACATTTACATCTGTGGAACTGTAACTTAAATGCATATGTCTATAGTAGACATTGACAGATAAAATAAAATGACACAAAATTATTCTTCACTGGTCATGAAGCTCTATTTTTTTATTTTTATAATAACCACACTCTGTATTTTTATCCATACAATTTATTTCAATTCACAAATAATTTATTTATATTTTTTGTATTTATTTTATTTACTATTTATTATTTTTTAATCATTTAAAATGAAGTGAAGTTGTGCCAATTAATACAGTCAAATGTGTGTGTGTGTGTGTGTGTGTTTTCTGAACACTTTAAGGTACACATCAAGACTATGACCCGAATGCAGCAAGGTGTTTTTTTTGGGCATATTTTTTCCTGGTGGCAGGCAATAAATATTCAAAACTGGGTTTCTGGCCTAATTCAAAGTGCAAATAAACTTTTTGGCATGTTTTCGTTGCTGAAATAGTTAGGCCTACATCGGTTAGGTATTTCCTCTTAGCTGTCAAAAGTCAAAGCCAGTCTGCAGATCTTGGACAGTCTGAGAGAGTTGACTGATTTCAATCCATCCAGTCTGAGGATATCAAACATATTTGATCATTTGAGCCAATTTTAGAAGACCCATTGTTTTCAGGTGTTATGATTCTCCTAGCAACGAGCAGCTTTCCAGTCATCAATGCTGTGAATTCATGTGACTAACTTGAACCCATTGAAAAATCTGCATGCATGGGGAAATCCTTCGCCCTCACTCAGATTTCCCAACCATGTGGATTTCTATTGAAATGACTGGCCAAAGAGTGTCTGATTCGGTTAGAAGTGCCAGCTAAAATTCAAATACTTGCCAAAATACCTAGAGACAGACAATGGTGTAAATCAAGGGTAAACACTGGCAATGCTTTTACAAGATAGGGGAATGCTTGAGTTTCAATTGAAATGCCGAAGTTGCAGAGTTTTTGCCACACATGCTAGTTCTGTACTGTCAAGCCCCTGATAAAATAGTAAGATATTGTAAGAACAAGCATAATCATTAGGATGTATTATGTGTAAGGGGCATTTGCAGAAATTGCACACTTTACCTTTACGTTGATGCCCATAAATATTTACGTTAATGTAGCTACTAGTGTTGTCACGGTACCAAAATTTCAGTATTCGGCACCAATACCAGTGAATAAAAAAAAAGAAGCCCAGAACTGCTTTTCTGACTGATATGACACACAAATGTTAACCATTTTGTCATTCTCTAACACGCATATTTTAGATTCATAATTCATTTAAAAGCCTCGTGTGTAAAAATAGTAAATATCATCATGTCCTCCCGGTTTTTTTTTTTACACTAATAAAAGTTATAGGAGCATTAAATAATTAATAAAGAAACTTCATTCTAATGCTCATTATATTAGCGTTAGCCGCGCTTATGCTAATGATGAACTACTCTAATAACAGCGTTCATTTCAATCCGACATTCAAATTAAAATATTGAATAATATTCATAACAGAAGTGGTGTTTCCCACAGACTTGCACTCTATTTGTGGCGGCATATATATGCAAATTCATTCTCTGCCAGCAGGAGGCGCTTGTAGAGCAGGAGAGATAGAGGTTTCCCCAGTAACGGCTGGGATCAAATAAGCGCTGCGCTCACAAACGCTGCTCAGGCATTACAGGCAAGATGAAATGAAAATCACATCTATAATTTTCTGAAGACAGTCGGTTTCCTTCAGAAATACAATGATATAAAAACACCCGTACCGGGTTTCGACTTTGACACGTGCAGTGCTCATGTTTATTCAATGAAGTCAAAGCCTTTTGGAAAATCGGGCAGCCACAAATAAATCAATGTATGGCAAACACAAGATCTAAATGTTAAAAATTAAAATTAAACTTATCTGCTTGAACTCTTTCATTTGATCTGGGTGTCTGTCTTTAAAGTGTTTTGTTAGTTTGATGTGTTTCCTCATTTTAATGTCGCCACGTCTCAGTGCTTTTATGAAGAGAGTGCATCTGCGCACCTTTTAGATGTCAAGGTTTACCGGGTACTTGGTACCACCGGTACTTTAAAAAACCTGGTACCGTAACGTTTAAATTTTTTTAGTACCGACTTGGTACCGAAGTACCGGGTCTTTTGACAACACTAGTAGCTACCTATGTAAATAGTGAACAGCAGGTTAGGGCACTAGGGTTCGGCACAGAATTATTGGTTTGGGTTTAACTTTAATGGGTTTAGGTATAAATAGTTTGTGAGGTTAGTGATAACACATGGCTGTGTCATTCAATTTCACGCCTGGGTGTCCTATCTGATCTGGGAAAGCAGATCTGCGGATGGGAATGAAGAACTATGAATGGTTTCCAAATGAATGTCCTGATGGGGCCAAGGGCAGAACATTAGACCTGGTTCAGGTCTCGAAAAGTTTCCTTACTAATTTTGAGAAAAGAGTATCAAGTTATTCTGAGCTGTTACAAATATGCGCAACATGTTCCTGAACATTAAGATGTTCTTGATGGTGAATACTTGCAGAAACCCGACAACATCGCCTCAGGTGTACAAATGAGATTTATGGTGCACCGTCGCAGGGCAATAACTGTAATATTTCTCTTTCTTCTCTTCTCCTTCTTGTCTTGCTTACTCTCCTTTGATTTGCCGAAGGCCGACAGAAGAGAGAAAGGCGGCGGAGATGTAATTTCAGATGGCATTATGGTTTGGGTTCTGTGACGAGTCTGTGGCAGCAGCAGAAAGAATTCAGAGATTCTCCAGAAGCATGATTGTGTGCTGGCAGATAAACTGACTCTTCTGAGGTTCCTCTATGCGGCAGAGAATTTGCCAAACCAGGCACAAGTCCCAAAAACATTTAGAAAGTTGAGAAGAAAAGTAAGATTATATTATAAGCACAAATTATATTTGAACTCTTCACCACTTTGTAATGGGTGATTATCTTTTACTCTTTTTCACAATTCTGTATTACTTTGTTTTATATTTAGTTAGTTAGTTAGTTAGCTTATTTTTGTCAGTATAATTTAGTGCTGTCAAACGATTAATCGCGATTAGTCCCATCCAAAATAAAAGTTTTTCTAAACATATGAAAGTATACTGAATATAATTGTATGTATATATAAATACACACATGCATGTATATATTTCAGAAAAAATATGTTGTTTATTTATTAAATATATTTATATATAATATAAATTATATGAATGTAAATATTTTCAAAGTATATACTGTATGTGTGTGTGTGTGTGTGTGTGTGTATTTATATATACATAATAAATATACACAGAACACACACATATATTATGCAAACAAAAACTTTTATTTTGGATGTGATTAATCGCGATCAATCGTTTGACAACACTAGTATAAATATAACTTTATTGAAAGTGGTGAACCACCAAGTAAATCTAGAATGCATCTTTATTTAATTTCTTTTTTTAAGTTTATTGAAAGTGAAGCACCAAGTACTTTTAGAATAAATTCATCTTTTTTATTATTTTATTTTATTTTAAAACAGTACATTCTTAAATTATTGTACCTCTAGTACAAGATAATCATAATTTATTAAAGTGCGTTACTTGATATCAAGTTCAACGACAATTTTTCAAAGTTAACAGCTTAAAATGGTATATACTAACAAAAAACTGGTGTAGTGTTTTCTTTGAAATAATTTTCACTAAGAATTGCCGGTAAATTTCACAATTGAACTAACAATGGGGAAAAAAAAAACTTCTAAAGCATTTAATTTATTAATGTTAATGCACACATTTCAAAAGTTGTATTTGTAATATTATTTAATGGACCTGAGCTGACATGAACTAACAACAAAGAGTTGCATTTATATTGACTAATGTTAACAAAAATGAATATAACACATTTATTGGACCTTATTCATGATAAAAACAGAGCATTTTCTGCTCATTTTTCTGCACAGCATTTTTTCCCCCATGGTTTATTACTGTGGTTTGATTATTTTAGATTTTCGGTTCTTTATGCTTCAAAGTGGAATGGACTTTGTTGGTAAGTAAAAAAATCGGACCCTTTATTTTCCCTTTGTGGCAATATGACATTCCTGAGCTCTATTTCTTCAGACTGCCCTGCTTAAATTCCGGTTATCCGAAGGCTAATCTCAGTGTATGAATGCGGCGAGCTGCGGAGGTGATAAGTCATTGCAGATTGAATATGTGTTTGGTCTTGGCGCGTTATACGTTCCTGTTGAAGGTGAAAAGGTGGTTCACGGATATGGAGCAGCGTGTGAACAGCAGGTCTCACAGTTGACTGCTCTCCTCTGGGTGCGTCGCGCTGCTGAACTTTGTATGTCTCAAAGCTTTATGTACACACAGACCTCTGCTCCGGGCTGTCGACTTAAAAAACACCTTCTGTTTTTATTCAATGCCATAGAATGGTTTAATAATCCCTCGGCCAGCTGGAAACTGGGAATATTGTGGGAAATGTTTTTTGGAAATGCATTTATTCATCATTTGCGCATTTTTTTTTACTCGGTGGATGGTTTACAAATCTGAAAAGGCCATAAAAGACGCACAATCCGGCATCTCTCCTCCCTCATCAGCCATTTAAAGAGGATTAATCACTTTTTCTCTTCCTTTCTCCTCTCAGCTCTCGTCTTTTCGACCAAACGGTTGCTGTTTTTCTAAAGGGAAGTAATAATAGGGGTCTTAGCTCTCTCTCTGGTAGAGCGGCGATACTAATGGTATGTCATTTTGTGTACCGTCAGACCCCGTTCGTCTGGATGGGCAGACCTCATTTCACCCCGCTGACCTTGTTCGCAGCCCCCGCGGTCCGGGGATCGGGCCCTCAGACGCCCCTCTGCCTTAATCTTCCGGAAAGCTCCTTAGACTCCCGCATTTAGACAGGCAAATCTCAGCCTACACAAAAGCAACTCATCTCAGGGCTGAGGAGTCACAGGACCCCAGTCGACCTACACTGGATCAAGGCGACAGAGGGTCTTACATGCCTCTCAGGAAGAAATTGCCCTTCTGAGAGGAACTGGCATAATCTACTGCGACGTTACAAGAGGAGGTGTATGAGTATGTGTGAGTGGCACTCTTAAGAAGGAGCTTTTTGTAGCACATTTAGCACATTTTGTAAAGGTCTTCATAAAGGTTCTCCCATGGTATCAGTTGTTCCTGGTTGTGTGAAACTCCTGCCTGAATCCCAACTTTAGGAAACAGTGGTTGAAGTTTAAATTATTGTTTAAACAAAAGTTATTGTTTAAAAGGTCGTTGATCACATCAGTCTGATATAACAGGGTTTGTGTTGCTTTGTGAGAACAATTGAATGTTTTTTTTAAGGATTGGGCAATGCAAATGATTCTGAACACGAATATGAACATGCAGTTGATATGCAAGTGTAGCAAAGTACAGTTTTTCATTTCCTTTATGAGGGGACACAGCACCAAAAACAGCCCGTTTAGTTGTAAGTGTCAGAGAGGGAAAAGTGGTCATAAAAAGCTTAATTATTACTTCAAGCCATAAACCCTGAGTAACTTTAAAGGTGAATAAAATAAAATAATTATTGTATGGCCATTTTAAATTAGGAAGTGAATTAGTGTAAAAAAAATATATATTAAATTCACCTTTTTGCTCAGGTTATAAATATGAAAATAATTATGTTCCTGAAGGTGCACATGATCCTTTATCCCTAGTTATTATTATTATTATTATTATACAAATCATATATGTATATTTATATACTGTATTTTAACAATCTAAAAATTAAGTTAAAAACAAAAAACGCTTCATCTTAAAGTATTATTATTATTGTTATTATTATTATTATTATTTAAAAATGTATAATATATATTTAATATATACAATAATTTATTTAATAATAATAATAATAATAATAATAATAAATACACATTTTTTAAATAATAAATTAATTTGTGCTCTCAAAAACTTTGTAGCTTTATCATTTCATCATCATTTCTTGCAAATCTTTCTTACTGGGATTTTGTTTAGGTAATTTTCAGGTCTCGTTGTGTGCATGTGAATGTGTGTGTTCAGTATGAATGGTACCAAGTCTCTTGTGATCTAGCACTGCTGCTGTTGAACCCACGACTCTCTGATCTAGTGTGACAACAACTGGGTTGTTTGACTTAAGATGGGACTTTTTGAATGTTTAGATGTTTCATGTCTATGTAAGGGGCCCTTATCAGCTCCAGACTGTTGGATGTGCCATCAAAGGCCATGCGGCATATGGAACTTATCGGACGCTGCTGGCGCGCTCAACGGACTCCTAAAAAAGAGGAAGCGGGAAAGCCGGGTATCTGACCTTGCCCATCTGTTTGTTATCATTAACAGGTTTATTCCTTATTTAATTGTTAGTTCGTTCGTTTGTTGGATCGCTTGAGAGACGCGCACACGGTTTAATCCTCTTCCTCACTTGGCCAGAGGATGCGAGTCTTTGACAAAGTCACCAAAGTCAGCACGGCCTCAGGTGTGTGTGTGTGTGTGTGTGTGTGTACTCACCTTCAAAGCTTGGCACATTGAAATATTCCGACATCCTTTCAAATATCAAAGAGAGAAAATCCTGCATACTGAGCTGCTCTGTTAATTAGATACTTCATTAAAGCTAGCAATAAATTAATATTTATTTCCAAACAGATCTAAATTGGCCGGTTTTTGCATCGTTAATCAGTGCGAGTTTAAACAAACCTGAAATTAAAACAACTACATCTTGTATATAGTTGTTTATATAAATAATGTGCATATGTTTGTTTGTTTGTTTAGTTATTAGTTTAATCTAGAATTAAGCAGCGGTAATGAATATTGCTGATGAGTGCACCACAAGAAATATATTAGAGTAATGCCTTTAAACATTTAATGTACACATCAGAATGCCAACCTGATATTAATTTAAATCTAAATATTCAGTAAATGTATGCATCTGTTTATTTGATTTGTTTATTCTAGAGACATTTGCAAAGTAACTGACAGTAATGAATATTAATGATGGATATGTTGCAGAAAATATACTAGAGAAATGCTGTATTTACAAATCCTGGCATCTGCTAATTTATTTGTTTGTTTACTATAGAGACATTAACTAGTAATGAATAAAAGGTAAAGAATATCAGTGTTCAGTATGGTTTGCAAACAGATGCACAAATGAGAAGTTTATCTAGTATGTTTGTTTAATCATATAGTTCCTTTAATCATATGCATCTGTTTATCTATAAATTACATAAATATGTATTTTATATTATTTTTATTTATTTATTTAAAATGAACAATAAACCAAATCGGTTCATAAAACAAACAAACAAAATAAATAAATGAATACAAATAATAAATAAATAAATAATACATTTGTTCTGTTCTTAGAGTGTTAATAAACAGACTTGAAAATAAACGTGTTTCTGGAAATATATGTAGGCCCTATCTGTTTGTTTATTTGTTTATTCATTCTAGATAGGAATAACCAGCAATAATGAATACCAATAACAAACATTTTGCAAAACACATACAGGGAAACATTCAACATCAACTCCTTAGCATAAAAAAACAAAACAATCTAGAGATGTTTGGTAAATAACCAGCAGGTTTGTGTGAAACAAACTGAAGGAACGTTTAACATCTTGTTCTTTTATCACCGCCACAGAACGGCAGACCGACATCTGCAAGTCACCCGTCCTCAGACAAATATCTCGACACACCCCAGTGTGCAGTAAAAACAACATGCACCCGGATGAATCAACTGTGCGTGACAGCACAGCAACATCAGATAGCGACAGCAGAGTCAAAACAAATAAACTAATCCAGCGCCAAATACGACTGTAAAAAGTGTGCTGCTCAGACTGGCAGTGGCGCTTCTCTCGGGGGTAAACAGCAGACAGAATAAAGCTGTGTGAGCGAAGCGTGTCATTTTTAGACTCCTGCTTTCATCACCTCCACTTCATACACAATAGAAGCTCTCACAGGTGGTGCAGGTAATGAGGTGGGAGAGAGAGTGCATTTAGTTAGGCCGGGACAGACGTGAGCTCGCTTTAGCTTATGTTCAGACTCACACCTCGACGTCTGTGGCAGCTCAAACACACACACAAACACAACAGAGCTTTCCACACAGAGCGAAGGCCTGTCAGTGCTGATATTTGCAAAGATAGGAAATCTTTATGATCTGCGCCTCCCTCCAGCCCTGCTTTTGGAGCAATGTTCCTGAATTAGTTTGTAATTGAGGGTGAGGTGTTTTTCCGCCCTTCCTGTGAAACACACAAATGCAGTGCTTGCTTTGTTTCTTGCAGTGTGCACACAGCAAAGATCACTCAGCAGTGAAGATGCTGTATTAGAGCTGCTGTTTTTCTTTCTTTTATACGAGCGCACACACATTCTTGTAGCAAAGTGCATCCATCACTTTGTCCCTCAGTCATGATAGCCAACTGGTAAAGGTGCATGGTTGCTGTCGTCTACACACACACACACACGCACACACACACTGTACAGACAGTTTTTCAGATCTTTATTTTCAATCAAAATATATTCACCCAAAAATATATATACATTGTATGACTGGAAATGTATTTTCTTGCCATTGAAATACATTTTGTAATACATTTTTCATAATTTGAATATCTATTTTCACTTTTACAAAGATAGGAAATCTTTATGATCTGCGCCTCCCTCCAGCCCTGCTTTTGGAGCAATGTTCCTGAATTAGTTTGTAATTGAGGGTGAGGTGTTTTTCCGCCCTTCCTGTGAAACACACAAATGCAGTGCTTGCTTTGTTTCTTGCAGTGTGCACACAGCAAAGATCACTCAGCAGTGAAGATGCTGTATTAGAGCTGCTGTTTTTCTTTCTTTTATACGAGCGCACACACATTCTTGTAGCAAAGTGCATCCATCACTTTGTCCCTCAGTCATGATAGCCAACTGGTAAAGGTGCATGGTTGCTGTCGTCTACACACACACACACACGCACACACACACTGTACAGACAGTTTTTCAGATCTTTATTTTCAATCAAAATATATTCACCCAAAAATATATATATTGTATGACTGGAAATGTATTTTCTTGCCATTGAAATACATTTTGTAATACATTTTTCATAATTTGAATATCTATTTTCACTTTTCTTTTCTTTTCTTTCCTTTTCTTTTTTTGAGATGCACAGTTTACAACATATTTATAAATCTAAAATGTCTTATCATGCAGACCATTTGGGTCTGTTTACATACATGTTAGTATTAGCATGAATCCAGGTTATTACTGGTCTCATACCAAATCTATTGACAGTTATTTGGGGTGATTCTTGAAGAAGTTCTATAGGCAATTAAAACCTAAAAAGCAATGGACATTAAGTACGCTATAGGACTTTCAATAGTGTAGAAACAATACTGTAGAGTTCTTTTAAGTGCATGAGTGTTTTAGAGCAGGAGTGAGATAGATGACAGGAATTTTAAGCGTTAGAGACACAGAAATTAAAGGAAATGGAAGGGAAGGCCGTGCGTGAGCATCTTTCGTTAACTGTTATGGATTAATCGACCCTCCCTTGCAGTTAATGAGCTGCGGTGCTTAAAGAGAGACCAGCTCTTAGCAAGACAAAGCTAATAGCTGAGGCGAGTTTCATTACAGCGGGAGCGAGGTTTTTCCCACCTCAGACGTCAGAATGCTTCTTTTAAAATTCACAATGCCACTCTAAGTGTCTTATAATCACTGAAGCTCGTTTTGGTCAGGTGGGCTGGAGAGATGGGAGAGATCGATCGTATCGCTGAGCTGATTCTTGGGAAGAGAGTGGCTTTTCTCGGTTAATTGCTACATCTCTTTTAGATTTATTTTTGCCCGTTTTGCCGTTATATTGAATGTTATCAGGAAATGACACAAGTAAGAGTCAAATTAATTTTGCCGGGCGAGAACAGGGTAACCAGATGACCTTGATAAAGATATTGTAGATTGCCGGTATATTGGTGCTTTTATTATGTGTACAGTACTACTTAAATACAGGTACAGGTGAGCCGAATTCAGATCCGGCCCTTTGTTTATAATATTTCCTTTTGAGTTCAGTGGAAGACCTAAGTCAAACATGTTAGTAACGTAAGTAAGCTTGTTTACACCCTGACATACAAAATTCAACTTTTTGTCTCAAAATTATTTAATTTTTTTCACTATTCTGAGTTTATATCTCAATTCAGACTTTAATTTCCCCTCAGAATTGTGAGATATAAACAGAATTGCGCATATAAACTAGAAGAAAAGTCGGAATTGTGAAATATAAACTCACAGTTGTGACATGAAAGGTTGCAATTACCATTTTTAGTATTTTTTTAAAAACTGAATTGTGAGATATAAACCCAGAATTAAGAGGAAAAAAGTCAGAATTTGAAGTTTGTATCTTGCAATTTGAGTTTATATCTCATAATTCTGAGATAGAGATGTAACGGTATGAACATTTCTTATCACGATTATAGTGACCACAATTATCACGGTTATCAGTATTATCACGATATTGTTAAAATGTGCAGGAGATGTTAAAAAAGTACCGACACACAAATCACTTCACCAAGTTTTATATTTAAAAATCAACAAACAACAAATACAATAACTTTTTGTTTGCATAATCACTAAAACAATAACATTACCAATGATGTTCGGATTTTAAATGACAATTTGACTGACAACAGTTTAATAGCATGTTGAAATATCTCATGTAAATGTTCAAATAAAGCTTTGAAAAAGTTTAATAAAAAGGTAAACCTCACATTTCAGCCGTTAAATAAAGAAAAGATATGTCAAAATGATAATTGATTAATAAATGATTGTATTTTATCTGCTCCATAAATAATTCTAGATAACTTATCTGAATTTTTTAAATGTGTAGAATCCACATAAGCTTGCTTTTCATCAACATTAACAGCAGGGCATGCAAATTCGGTCCGTTTTTGGCCAGACATAAACTGCAGGCAAGCTGAATGTAAATATGAGTCTGTAAATCCACTCGCTGACAGCAGGTGGCGCTTATGGACAAGCTGTTTCCCGTAAACTCAGTGGACAAAGCAGTATTGCGATTAAGAACACTTCCTTTAGGAGTGAAGATGAAAACAAAATGCCATCAAATCGTTTCTGAAGACAGCCAGAACCTTCAGAGGTACATTCATATAATTAATTCATTAATATATTCATTTGTATAATTCCCTTATCACTCTTTTAAAACCTCCCAGCTTTTCCACCCTGTTTTCACTCAAAACGAAACTACTCTGTGTGCTGTGCGCACGTGAGACTGTTACTTAAAATGGTGCTTTATGCTGGACAGTGTTTATTTATCGCGAGTTGTTCAAATCGCGGTAATCTAATACGTTTTTAATGATAATTAAAAGATGAAACGGTAATACTAACCGTGGGGAATTTTATCATGATTTATCGTCAAACCGGTAATCGTTACATCCCTATTCTGAGAAAAATTCTGAGATTTGAATTGTGAGATATAACTCAATATTGTAAAAAAAAAATAAAAAGTCGGAAAAATTTATTTTTTATTCTGTGGCAGAAACGGGCTTCATTATTAACAACATGAGGGTGAGTAAATGTTGACAGAATTATTTTTAAGCAAACTGTTCCTTTAAGGCTACCCATTGCATTCTTAAATGTCTGTTAAAGACCTATATTTCTAGCAGTCAAGCTAAAGTCATGACTAATTATCATGACAAATGGCATCTTGACAGTAAGTCTGTCGCGATGCACGTCATGGCTCATAAACACAGGACCGTCCCATCTGGTCACCCTAGGTGAGCATGATGGCTCAACGCATTGTAGCACATGCGCTAACCACTAAACTACGGATCATTTTTTATCTATGATTTCTGTCTATGTATCTTTGTTTGTGTTTATTTTAACCCTCATTTGACAAACATTAATGGAGCCAGACAGTTTTGTTTTGTAAAGCAACATGATTCTCTATCCTGTCTATTAGCTGCAGCGTGAGCCTATAAGCTCAAGAGGAAGATACTGTTTCTGTATGTTCTGGGATAAACTGAAAACTATTTTTTAGTGAAGCATAAGGACAAAATGAAGTTTTTTCTTTCTTCTGGAAATGAAAATGTGATCTTTATACTGTAAAGGCAGAGGTTTTACTGAGAGAACAGATGATACCTTGAACCAGTGAAAGCTGTTTTGCTGTTAGATAAAATATTTTCTGTGTGTAAATGTTTTAGATGCTTAATTTAACAGTTTTATGGAACGATTGAAATGAATGTTATTAGATAGCACTAATCTGGGTTCAGTGCATAATGTTGATTGCCATAATTTGGACCCGTCCCTTGTTTTCCTTAAAAAGCTAAATAAATAAATAAGGCTACAATTCAGTACTTACAATGGAAATAAATGAGCTTGATTTTTGGAAGATTTGAAAGTGGAAATAAATATGAAGCTTATTTTATATCAACACTTACATTCATTATTCTGTACAAACTTGTGTAGTTGAGCTGTAAAGTTGATTATTTTTATAGTTGTTTTAGGTGTTAGTTTTAAAATTGTGTAACATTAAGTAAGCATTTTCTTGTAAGAATTGTTTTTCTAAGTTAGTAAGCAATTTTTATAAACTACAACTGTTGAATTTTCTGTTAATGTTCTGTTAATATTAATAATCAAATCGAGCTTACTTTTAGCAACAAACTAATCCATCAAACAAACAGTGGAAAGTGGAAACAGTGGAAATAATAATAATCATAATAAAATTACTAAATTACAACTCAGATTTTATTTTATTTTATTTTTAATTTGA
Organism: Sinocyclocheilus grahami; assembly: GCF_001515645.1. Classification (NCBI taxonomy): domain Eukaryota; kingdom Metazoa; phylum Chordata; class Actinopteri; order Cypriniformes; family Cyprinidae; genus Sinocyclocheilus; species Sinocyclocheilus grahami. Next base: position 354,063 of record NW_015505456.1, on the reverse strand, counting down.
TCTTTTATCACAAGAGTGTGTTTAATACTTTTGAAATGCATGCATATATAAGTTCAAATACCGGGAGAGGAGGAGTGATTTGGAGGGAGAGAGTTCATGTCAGAGTGCTCTATGAAGCGACATGCTGCCAGGCTCTGTGTCGCACACTGCCAACTCTCAACTCTGCCAATGGAGGCCTTTAGAATACTAATATCTCGCTTGCTGTCCATCCTAATCTCAAAAAGAAATGGAAAATACAGAACAGAGACATTTCGGTGACTGTGTCCGAGGAGTCAGTCATCAAGAAGACTTTGTCAAGTGTGAAACTGTTAGTACTTACTGTTAGTTAGGAGATGCTGGGAGAGGCCTGTGAGTTGAGAGCTGTGGCGTTGTCGTGGCAACAGCCTGCTAAGGGCTGTCAGGTTTTCAATCAGGTCCTGTGAGTACAACATGTACGGTACAAACACACATGTGCACGCATACACACTCTGAGATACGAATGTCAATATCCTGCCGTTTATTTAAGTGTGGCTTAATTTACATCAATTTCGTCACTAATGAAGGTGTATACATTGGCATTTTTTTCTGGTTATGCTTAAACTATGTGGGAAAAAAATTTGTTTATGCCAGGAACATAATTCTAGGTATTTTCTCTGAAAACAGTTTTTAAGGACCCTCAAATATTTTGCTGAAAACCAGATGGAAATTCAGAGAAAAGCTGTTTACTTTCCAAATATAATTTCACATGTCGTTTGTAGCAAAACAAGATCTTTGCTTGAGTGCGTGTGTGGTTTTAAAGGAATGGATGTTCACTTGTTTGCTCTTGTCAATTCATATAAAGCACGCTGCAGCCTAATGCTTTTACTCTGTGACAGATGAAATGGATGATTTAGACTTCGAGATTGTGGTTTGCGTGTTTTCATCAGGGCATGTTTGGAAACAAATGAAGTGCATTAAATGGCATGCATCTGCGCAGCAATGACGGCTCTGGAGTACAGCTTAGATTCTGAGAAAAGGGATTTTAAGTCAGGCAGAGGTAATGACGGCTCCTCACATCTGATCACGCACACTCGCAGTAATCCATTCTCTCTGCCTGTGACGGTGAAACTCACTTTGGTCTGGTCAGCTCCATACATCACTGTCACACTGTGGTAAGAAGGAAAATACACAAGAGTGGTCACACACGCACACACACACACACACACACACACATTGAACTAGCTTGTACTTTTGCACAAAGATGAGCAAAAATGCACTCTAAGGCTGTTTGTCTCTCTCTCTTTCTCTCTCTCACACATACACACACACACACACACACACTGAGGCTGTTGTGTGAAAAGCTGACACAGATTAGTGGTCTCTTAAAGGGCACTGTCACATCCAAACCTCAGAGTCAGCAGAGGTTATGACCTTTGGCCCTGAGTGTGTCTGATGACAGGCCCTGTCTCTCATGAGCAACAGACTGAGGTAATGAGAGCAAGTCAGAAACACACTCGAATACACACAGACACACACACATGATAGATAGATAGATAGATAGATAGATAGATAGATAGATAGATAGATAGATAGATAGATAGATAGATAGATAGATAGATAGATAGATAGATAGAAGATACCACGACATATCTTCTCTGTTTTTGATTACTGTTAAATCTCATAAAACATAACCATGTTGCTGAGAGACTTTGTGAATAGATAAAAGAAAGATCCACGGAACAGGGTGAAAAAATAGACACTGAATTCAAGGTTCATCTTACATAAGATGCACTCAAAAACACATTTTCTGCCGTTTTTTTTAGCACTTGTCAATGAAAGAAAAACAGAATGGCAAAATTCAGTTCACAATGACGTTCTGTATAGTTGCAAGGATGAAAAAATAAAAAATAAATTTCAGAGTTATCCCAGTGAGGTGTTAGCCGTACAAAAACAATCTGGATGCTGAAGACACACTTAAAATGTATGAATGTCATTGAATTATATTGTAAAAAATCAATCCAAGACCGCACATTAAATATGTATATGCATGAATGTATGTATGTGTGTGTGTATGTATAATTTTCTAATCTTGCCGATAGTGACTGGGCAGGGGGCAAAATACATTACCAAGAGTCAAGTCAGACATTCGACATTCATAATTACTGATGTTAACACACAGGGCAAATGTGTAACACGGCTCGCAGATATAAACGGGTAAATAATGTTTTATGTTTTGATTAAAAGATAGCTAATATTAAATGCCTGTGAAACCCTAAGAATTCACAACATTGTTTACAATAGTGCTCTCATTATAATGTTATGTATATGACAGTAGTTATTAATATTCTGCATTTCTGTTTTGAGCTGCGCACGCTTAGGATGACCAGTAGAATGAAGCATTTGATAGCAGGTTTTTAATCAATGGGATTTAACTCATCATTTATCTCATATAGAATACACTTCCTTATTTATACAGCATAACGTTAATATTACGACTTATAGGCTATCTGCTCGAAATGCCCCGAATGCACATGAACGTGTCTGCACGACGCGTTCTTCACCCAACAATGTGCAGAAACACAGCAACTAAACTACGAAAACCTTCTCCAGAGTGTTCAGGACCTCAGACTGGGCCGAAGGTTTATCTTCCAACAAGACAATGACCCTAAGCACACAGCTAAAATAATGAAGGAGTGGCTTCACAACAACTCTGTGACTGTTCTTGAATGGCCCAGCCAGAGCCCTGACTTAAACCCAATTGAGCATCTCTGGAGAGACCTAAAAATGGCTGTCCACCAACGTTTACCATCTAACCTGACAGAACTGGAGAGGATCTGCAAGGAGGAATGGCAGAGGATCCCCAAATCCAGGTGTGAAAAACTTGTTGCATCTTTCCCAAAAAGACTCATGGCTGTATTAGATCAAAAGGGTGCTTCTACTAAATACTGAGCAAAGGGTCTGAATACTTAGGACCATGTGATATTTCAGTTTTTCTTTTTTAATAAATCTGCAAAAATGTCAACAATTCTGTGTTTTTCTGTCAATATGGGGTGCTGTGTGTACATTAATGAGGAAAAAAAATGAACTTAAATGATTTTAGCAAATGGCTGCAATATAACAAAGAGTGAAAAATTTAAGGGGGTCTGAATACTTTCCGTACCCACTGTATATATATAAACCGGCTGAAATGTTTTGAAATCACTTGTAGGGTAGGGTACCTGATCGAAAAAATCCAGTCTTTCACTCTGCCTCAATTTGAGTCTTGTTAAAGATATAAATCCCTGCCGCCAAGATGCTCCTCTATCGGTCAGGGATTATGGAAAGTGAAACTTAACTTAAATCTATAAGGGTGGTTGGATTTACTCACGCACGTTAAAATATTTATTTAAAGCTTCTTTCTTTTCAGATTATTATTTACAGCATTATTTTAATAGGCTGTATATTAACTTATTTGGAGAAAACCGGTAGTTCTATGTGAAATCAGACATTTGAGCACCCCCATATAGCCAAGATGGCATGATCATAACACCCCGCGAGTATTCGACTGTGAGATTAGTAGTCGAATCAGGCTCCTCCTATCGGAGCATCGGATCTTCGACTATCCGGGGTCACCCCTAGTTGAAACGAGACCGTTAGCGATGCAACACTGTTAAGCGGAGTTCAGCCTTATGCAAATACGCAGTGACATGATGCGCCGCCTACCAATAGGAGCACAGACAATGTAGTTCACATTGCGATACAGTACAGCGACATCAAACGATGTAATCGCTGTTGGTGTGAATGGCCTTTGTGACTTCAACAGCGGCCTTTTTCTACCTTTCTCTGTCTGCTCCATCTGATAGCTGCAGATTTCATTTAGCTTATCTTCCATCCCTTTTTATGGCCGAATGTATGCAGATCATGATTTTCATTAACATTACAGATGAAGAATTTCCCGCAAGGCTAAACGTGTTGCCTGCGGATGTGACTCACTTTGTAAAGTGCTTGTGTTGTGAGATATTTGATATTCCTTCAACCAAAGTTAATCAAAACGGCTGTGGAAAAGGCCATGATGTTCTTTGCCCTCCCCGACCTCACACCCCCTATTACATGAATATGCAAACTCATGTAGCTTATTTCCTTTAGAATTAATTTCCATTTTCAATTACGGCGTATGAAGTGCAGTCTCACGCTTTTAATAACGTACGTGCGCGAGAGCACAATGGCGGAACTATAATCTAGACATAACAGCATGCTTTTTACTTACACTCGCTGTAAGGCTAGATAAAACTCAAACGGTTTCCTTGAACTTTAAATTGGACTCATTAAAACATCACTTAAAGAAAAAGAGAGGGTTGTTTTCTGTGAGGCTGAGATCAGAGGGTTTTGATGAAGTCTTTTGGTTTGGTTTGTTTGTTTGTTGTTTGTGAGAGGCTAGTGGAATTTGTGTGGGAATCGCTGGGTGATGAAGCTAACACCGATGGACTCTGACTAAGTGGTTGTCTCAGCTTCAGACGACTCGCCTACGTACCGTTCGCGGATCGTCTGATGCATATTTCACACAAAAATGGCAAGAGCCTTCGCAAAGCATCAGGGAACGATCTAATATGCTGGTTTGATGCAAATTTTTGCAGTTAGGATGCAGGTAATCTATTCAGTGCCTGATTAGAAATCTTGCGTAATCGCCTTTTATAGCATGTTGATGATGAATGTAATTATAGTTTAAAAGACATTAAAGATCTTCTGCCTTAGTATATAACAGAAGGTATAGATAGTACAATTAAACTTTACTCATAATTTTTATTTGTTGTAGCTGGTGTTTCTTTTTTATCCCACTCAAAAAAGCAAAAATGCAGAACTTTTTTTAACCTGGAAAATCAGCTCTTTTTTTCAGATTAAAACAGTTCTAAATTTTTTTTAAAACAGTTCAGTTTCTGACAATGTATATATGTGCAAATCTTCAAAAGTAGACATGCACCATTTTTGGGTGAAAAAAAAAATTCAGCTTATGGCTAATATTTAGTATAAATAAGTACTATTTTGTATTAGTGTATTGTAACTAAATGTAAGAAAACTACAGCACACACACACACAAAATAATAAAGAAAATCAATTAAAAATACTAAATTAAAATATAAAATGAATTTTAAAATCTATTATAGCAATAATTAAATATATAAAAATATATTTTTTTAATATATAATATTCAATATTTAGTAATATATATATATATATAAACTAATATGTACTGATAAATGATGCATGTGTATTGAAAGACATATTTAAAGGGATAGTTCACCCAAAAATTTAAATTTTGTCATAATTTACTTGTCACTTAACCTCATGTTGTTCCAAACCTGTTTGACTTTATTTCTTTATTTCTATTTGGAGAAATGTCTCAGTGGAAGTCAGTGGTCGCCAAAACTTATTGGTTACCAACATTCTTCAAAATATCTTCTTTTGCGTTCAACAGAACAAAGAAACCTTTACAGGTTTGGAACAACAGGGTGAGTAAATTGCAATTTTTGAGTAAACTTTCCAATTAAGAGTTTTGTTTGACATTTACACTCATATCAAGAAGATATCCTTTGCTGTTCACTTTGCTTTTGTAAGAAAACAAATTGCGCTTGGTTGTTTTACATACCATTCTTTCTGTCAAAGTGGGTGTTTCTAAACTGCTATGTAAACCAGCTTCATACTGCTATAGTCCATAGTCTGGCTACACGAGAGTACATATAAACATGCTCAGTCGAAAACCTGCTCTATTGACTGATGTTTCAGCAGCCATGCATGAGCGATGTTTCTTTTCCCTGCTCGCTGTAATGGCTTTATTGCTCTTTTGAGGAATAAACGCCCATTCCTCCCAGCCCGGCCTGAATGAGTCCGCCTGCGAGCTGGGCTTTGTGCCAGCTGATCTCAGCTTTCAGCAACATGGCTTCTCTCGCCACGGCTGAGATTGAACAGAAAAGCTGGCTGGATTTTTTTCTTTCCGTGTCTGCTTTGATGGAATGCTGTGGAGAGACGTCCCCGTGCTAATTAATGTGCTTAACGCCGGAGCCACGTGCTCCTAATGCGCAAGGTCAATTAGAAAAAGTTTGTAGCGTTAATGCCAAATTAAAACCCAGTCCCACGGCAGGTTCCGGGTGCTTTTTTTGCTATCTTTTGTTGTTTGTTGCTTTTTTTTCATGCTTCATTCCCTCATTTCTTGTCCTCGGATCCTCTCCGTCATCATTTATTTGCCGAGATGACCCTTGTAGCGCCTGGGACTGAGAGAAAGGGCCCTGAATTAATTCATGTCATGCTGAACAGGCGCGAGACAATTAGCGGAAAATGTCGCAGTGAGAATAGCATTTTGCAGTGTCAGAAAGCCAGTGGACATACAGGTTAGTGTGGGAGTGTGTTTTATTTATGTGTGTGTGCTTTAAGAATGTGCTCCAAAGGCATAAAGATGCATTTTTAACTGTGTTTGCGTGCGCACACTCTCTCACGTTGACTGTGAGCAGTTCACAGTAGCTGATTCAGCTCTAGACGCTCCATATTAAACAGTAGCTTAAACTCTAAACAGCAGCCTGAGGGACGATACACAGTCTCACACCATTACGTTCATGCAACACATTTACTGTGGTTTTTATTCATTTACTTTTTACCTCCCCTTTAATTATTAGTTTTAGTCATAAATCATTTCTGAATTTTATTTATATTTTTCTATCTATCTATCTATCTGTCTGTCTGTCTGTCTGTCTGTCTGTCTATCTGTCTGTGTGTGTGTGTTTTATATGTTAAATTCTAATTTTAATTTGTGTCCATTTTTAATATTAGCCATAACCTGAAATCTCTAACAGCTTTAAACCTTAACTTGCAGAAACAACTCAATGTAACTAAACAAAAGCAAACAACAAAAGCTTGTATTTCGACCTTAAATGCTGTTAGAGGAGAGTGAAGGAGCTTGTGAGATTTATTTGTGCATTACAAAGTGATGTGTTTGTACAGTATGAAGATGTTTGTGATTATGTCAGGTAAAACAAGTTCGGTCTCTTTGCAATGTAAACTGTTAACAGTCTGTGAAAGATCTGAGATGTCATAACTCAAGTTGGTGTGTGAAGCTGTTGGTATGCGTCTGTATGTGCTGACTGCCTGTTTGGTGTGGTCGATTTTCAGGCTTCGATCTCATGGTTGTCTCCTCAGGCTTCGCCTACAGCTACAGAGATGGAGGTCTTCTCAGACAAACCACAGCAGAAGCCTGAAGCCAGGCGCTGGGCTGTTGTGTGTGTTGAGTTTGAGCGCTCGCCCTCAGGGGGTGTCTTTCAGCTACAGGTATTTTACAGCAGATGTTGGTCCACTTTCAGCGTTCCAGAGTCTGCAAGTTTGACGGTTCATCAAACACAATAATCTACTACTTAGCACAAACTGAACGCTCTTGTAAAATGAGGCCTCATATGTCTAAATTTAAAACCTGTCTCATGTTCTGGTAAAAGATTACTACAGAAAATAATTTCAAACACACATCATGCTTTTACAGTTGTACACTTGGAAGTCCAATGGAATCACATTAATGTACTTCTCTATTCCCTACTCTGTAGTATTCAGAAAGCATACTATACATCAGATTAGAAGTAATAGCTTGAATTGCTAGAGAAGTTGAAGTTGACAATCATATTGTAAGCTGTGAACGATGCAGTCAGATTGCATTTATAACCAATATTTGCACTTCCCTGTTAATATAGTATGCCAAAAAAAGCAAAAATAGTCCCACGTCTGAAGAGTGATTTAAACAACTTTAGAAATTATATACACTTGATTATTTTTTGAAAAAGATGAATGCTTGTATTCAGTTAGGATGCAGTACATTGATACAAAATATTTATTTTTTCAAATCATTGCTGTTCTTTTGAACTTTTTATTCATCGAAGAATCCTGAAAAAAAAATTATCATGGTTTTCACTAAAAAATTAAGTTGCACAATAGTTTTCAACATTGATTATATTATTTCTTGAGCACCAGATCAGCATATTAGAATGATTTCTGAAGGATCATGTACACTAAACACTGGACTAGTCAAATAAATGACGTTTTAAAATATATTAAGATAGAACAGTTATTTTTTTTATCAAATAAATGCAGCCTTGGTGAGCATAAGAGAATTTCATGAACATTAAAAAAAAATTGTTTTACCAACCCCAAGTTTTTGAATGGTAGTGAATTGTAATAATAAATATAAAATGATATTTTTTTTAAATATATATTTTAAATGTATTTTTACATAATTATGAAAAACAATAAGAATTCAGATTAATTAATAATTAAAAGTGTCTTTTCTTTTCATTTGGTATGATCGCTCCTTTGACTTCCATTGTGTTTTACTGTAAATGTGCTTTTGTTTTATAGACTAAGTGTGAATGATTTTATGAGATGCAGTTTAATTTGGGATATTTCTTTTTCTGGCATGAGGATCCACGTGCAGGAGTTTCCCGTCTGCTGTTTTGGCGAGTGTGAGTGGGCCACAGGTGTCAGAGGTCGTGGCTGCGGTGCTTGTTGTCGTGGTGACAAGCAGTGCTTGTTTCGTAACTGTGAGAATGTGGCATTGTGCAGGAGGAGTGAGGCAGTGGAGTGTGATTGTGTGTGTGTGTGTCATATGGGCCGGGTCAGAAGCTGTCCATCAAACTCTCACACCTTCACACATTCTGCTGCGTGTGTGTGTGTGTATGACAGGGCTCCGCACCAAATGTTCCTCTGATATGTGTATCCCTCTAATCACTCCTTTCCTTTCCTTTCCTTTCCTTTCCTTTCCTTTCCTTTCCTTTCCTTTCCTTTCCTTTCCTTTCCTTTCCTTTCCTTTCCTTTCCTTTCCTTTCCTTTCCTTTCCTTTCCTTTCCTTTCCTTTCCTTTCCTTTCCTTTCCTTTCCTTTCCTTTCCTTTCCTTTCCTTTCCTTTCCTTTCCTTTCCTTTCCTTTCCTTTCCTTTCCTTTCCTTTCCTTTCCTTTCCTTTCCTTTCCTTTCCTTTCCTTTCCTTTCCTTTCCTTTCCTTTCCTTTCCTTTCCTTTCCTTTCCTTTCCTTTCCTTTCCTTTCCTTTCCTTTCCTTTCCCTTTCGTATTCTTCTTCTTTCCTTTCCCTTTCCCTTTCGTATTCCTCTTCTTTCCTTTCCCTTTTGTATTCCTCTTCTTTCCTTTCCCTTTCGTATTCCTTCCCTTCCCTTCCCTTCCCATCCTCTTTCCTTTCCTCTTCCTTTCCCTTTCATATTCCTCTTCTTTCTTGTCCTCTTCCTTTCCCTTTCATATTCATCTTCTTTCCTTTTCTCTTCCTTTCCCTTCCTCTTCCTCTTCCTCTTCCTCTTTCCTTTAATTTCCTTTCCAATTCCTCTTCCTCTTCTTTCATTTCCTCTTACCTTTCCTTTCCTTTCTGAATTCCTCTTCCTTTCCTCTTCCTGTTCCTTTCCTCTTCTTCTTCTTCTTCTTTAATTTCCTCTTACCTTTCCTTTCCTTTCCGAATTCATCTTCCTTTCCTCTTCCTCTACTTTCCTTTCAATTCCTCTTCCTTCCTTTCCTTTCTTCTTCATCTACCTTCCTTTGCTCTTCCTCTTCTTGTTCTTTCCTTTTCTCTTCATCTTCATCTTCCTCTTTTTTCCTTTCCTTCCTCTTCCTTTTCCTGTCCTTTTATTTTTTTCGATTCTCTTCTTCTCTCCCTTCCTCTATCTGTCCCTGTATGTCTAATCTCCTCTCCGCCTTTTATTTATTAAACGACTAAATGAATAAGTCTGCGGGTGAGTAGATGAATAGATAAAAGAACAGAGTAATAAAGTGGACCCGACCCTCTAAACTTTTAATGAGCTATATAGCATCTAATTAATTTTTTCAAAGGCTGCGGATATTCAGGAACAGAGGTTTGATTTCACACACGGCGCAGGTCACACTCCTTCATATGGATGGAGGGGGGGATGAATTATCCTGTCCTCTCTCATTAAAGGAGAGACACACTCCCTCGCTCTTTCACACCTCCATTTATTAATTTCTGCCATTCCTTCATTCATATGTCTTTATATGTAAATTGATAAGTGCAGCAATCACAAGCACATCTTAAATTCCCCATATAGCTCTTGTTTGCCCCATAATTCATATTCATGAGCTTGATGCATATGCATGGAATGCAAATATCAGAGTTAAATGCGAAGAGGTCCATCCAGGTCCGTCGCGACCCGAAAAGTCCTGTCTCTCACCGGCATAATGGCAGTTAATCAAGGTATTAACAGCAGATTACATTGATCTAGTGCTGACATGATATATTTCTTGGTTGAGAATGCAAGAAACGTTGTCTGCTGATCTCAATGTTCTGCAAAGCAAAATGAAAGGTTTTTAGATATTAGGGGTTGTATTATATAGACGAATGTTTGGATATTGTGTAGAAATGCTCTCTAGATTGTTCTAAAACTCTTAAAGGTACAGTAGCAAAACATTTTAATTCTAAATAACAGAATTAAATTTGCTTCAGAGCAAAACAATAGTGTGGAATATGACTCATTTAGGATCAATATGAAATGTGCCTCTATTTTCTTAGTCTGTGTCAGCAGCAGAGCACGGTGTTTCATCAGTTCATCAGATCACATCACAGAAACACAGAGTCCTGATCTCTGCGGTCATGCAGCTGAACCAGCAGAAAGTGTCCGTCTTGTATAGCTGCAGAATTAATGATAAACGAGCACAGGAATCACCTTAGCTCTTTATTCAGAGAGATAAACCCGGGCTGGAAAAGTACACAGAATTTATTCACCTCCTTCTGCCATAATTCAGAATCAATGAACGGAAAGACCAGCATAACCCTAATATTTCACCCTCATATGGTGTGTTTTGGATGCTGATGTGCTCATTCTTATTCTTCTTACATAAATAGCTAACTAAACAAGCTGCATTTTGCATGTAAAACCATTTGACTCAAAATCTAAGTGGGTCTGTTTAATCAAAAACTGGAGATGAAGGGCAGTGGAATGGACTGGAAGTCTAGAGATTAGTTTTTTTTTTTAAGTTGAACTACTTGTGTTGTTGTGTCATGTCCAAGATGTTTACATAGAAAACACAAATGCAAAACGTGCTTTGTGTGAACGTCCCCCTAGACTCTAAACCATGAAAAAAAACGGCTTTTGTCTCCAAATCGAATCAGAAAACACTCTTTGCCTTTTTCTTTGCATTTGCTGACATAAGGTTAGCTGACGTATCTTGGGAGCACCTTTGCTCCATTTAATTTCTCTTGAAACAGGCCTCACAAACAGGAAATGTCTCACCTTGCTGAACATGAGAACAAAAACACGCTTTACTCTCAAGAACAATGTTTTTGTCTGAAGTAAACTGACACTGACTCCTTCAGACACTATGTTAGCAATGCATTGCAAAACAATAGCGTGGTGTATCACGCGGTTATAGAGGAGCATCATGGGTTTCTCACACCTGAAGCATATAATGTTGTTCCAGTAGTCACCATGTTAAGGAAAGATGTTCCGCTCTTGTCCAGATCCATTAAACACAATATCATGAGATTTATTGGCCAAGAAAGAAGGCGTTATGATTGTATTTTGCAGCTCTCTATAACAGGAAAGCCAAGTTCATCTACAAGTTCAACCATAAGGGCTGCAAGTGTATAATATTTCTAACTATTCCAGATGAAATTGGTTTCGAAATTGTGATTTTGAAGATATTTGTTTGAAGCCATGAGGTGTAATTCAAGAGGTTAAAAAAATTGCTTTTTAACACAAGCTTTCTCTCTCTCTTTAGCTTGTCCTCCAGGAACGTTCAAGTCCAGTCAAGGGACAG
>NW_015505456.1:340097-341731 GCF_001515645.1 Sinocyclocheilus grahami | reverse complement strand
TGTCCTCATAAACCACATAAACATGCACACACACACACACACTTACCTAAAGCGCTGCAATTCAATTTACAGTTCTCATGTATAATTTGAGCAATAGTTCTCCCAAATCTTCAGTCAGAAATTCAGTGCCGCAGAGAAAGTTTATTCTTGGACGCCTGCATTAATATGTTTATTTGTTTCCAAAAACTTTTAACATGCTGAACTATTTTCATTCCCATTTTTTAACAACTACTGGGTCATTATTTGTTTATTCATTATTTACCTGAATTATAATCTGCAATCTTATATATATATATATTAGTACAGAGAGTGTTCTTAATATTTTTTATCATATCCTGATTATTATACACCAATGCAATTTGCTAGTATTTTTTTTTACAACTTCAAAAAATAATGTTTTAGTGTGGTCACTATAAATCAATAGGCATTTCAAAATTTGAAAAATATTGTCTATCTTAATTATAGTATTAAAACTCTACAGTTGCATTATTTGTGACTGTATATACAGCATTACATGTTCTCTCGTACCTTATTGCTGAATTGAAGCCGTATGAGACAGCACTATAAAAGTGGCTTTTTGTGTTTGCAGTCCAGAAGAGAGCACGCTGCATTTGAAAGTCCTCTCAGCATTTTAATTCACCATTTAGAGTCTAAAATGGCGTTCAGTGAAACATATACAGATGGCAATTTAGCCCAACACCTGCCCTGAGGAAGGCCTGTGCTAGCACCTGCTCATTTGAGTGTCTCAGACAGTGAGAAAATGATTCAAAATGACTATTCATCTATGCAATACTGCTTGAAATTGCTTATGGAGTGTCTTGCAGTTACAGGGAGACTTTAAAAATATGGGAAACCAGTCTGCGATCTGATTAACATGATGATTGATTGCTGAGAGAGAGAGAGAGAGTTCACAGGAATCTGTCATGTAATGAATGGCATCATCTCAACCTCAGTGAGAAGAAAACACCATCTCTTCCATTTCTAGCACTTTTTGTCCCTTCTTTCAGCTCCTCAGGGGGTTGAGTGGACGGCTGTCTCAGTCTCGGGCTCACTGTACTCCTGTCTCTCTCTCTCTGGGGGCTTGTGGTTCTCTCTGCGGGACTAGTCCGAATCGCCTCGAGCCTCCATCAGAACTTAAATTATTTCCTCAGAAATGTCTGCTGGGAGTGTGTGAGTGTGTGTGTTGATGGCTGACAGCTCACTGGTTAATTGGAGGAAGCCGGACAGCACAATTCTCAAGATTAATTCTCCAGGAGCTATGTGGCGACCAGCTCTGTTCTGGGGTTTGTGTGCGTGTGTAGATAGAGCATTCTCTCTTGGATTTAGCTGTTTCGACTGGCCGAGCAAGAGCAGAACTTGTTATCTGGGGCTTGGTTGGCGACAAGTCTGGGTTCGATGCAGCTAATTCGTCTAGGTTTACACGGAACGCTGGTTGCTGTGGAAGTATGTGAAAGTTTTCTTGGCTGTACTTTGAAAAGAAAATTGTCCCCAAAAGTGAGCTAAAACTAACAAAAGCTTCATTTGGGACTGCCCAAGAGCATCCTCAATTGGAAAACTGACAAATAAAGACAAAGTGTTTATTTAAAAAATAGGCAACAATATTTAATAATAATAATAATAATTATTATTATTAT
>NW_015505456.1:314356-340087 GCF_001515645.1 Sinocyclocheilus grahami | reverse complement strand
AGTATTTTTACTGGAAAACAAAACAAAAATGCTAAATAAGACAAAACAAATTCAGTGCAAGAATAAAAAAATAGTTATTTTAGGAACTGTTCAGTGGTTACGGAAACCAAAAAATGGTTCTTCTATGGCGTCACTGCAAAAACCCACTTTTGGAACCATTATTTTTAAGAATGTAGGTTCATGTCCATTTCATTTGAATCACACCTACACACACACTTAGAGATATAAAAGCACTAAGGTGATTGCGCCTAGACAGATCCCTGGAGAACACCTCTGTGGATTTCTCCGAGCCAGTAGACACACACACACAGACGGTTGACCTGCAGGAGTCCGTGTTGTGTGTACAGGTGCGGTGAACAGGACTGTAAAGCAGTGTAATTGCTTTGCTGCCGTTAATCCTCTGCCAGCGATGTCTGACTCGCTGTGATTCTGCTATGAGCTTAAGACTGTGTACACACACAACACACACTCCTGCTCGCTTTCTTCTGCAGCCCGCGTGTCGCACAGTGCCACAAACCATCACGCACACATAAACGGATGTGCAAACACACACACACACACACACACACACTCACAGAGGCCCTAAAAAGTCAAATGTCTGGAAACAAATGATGCTAGAGCTTTCCTCAGATCTATCTTCACTTTTCCGAGCCGTTTGTTGCAATGAATTTTAGTGGATGCATGAAGTCAGTTGACCTACAGTGTAATTGTATTTACATTACTTATCACAAATTTTGAGTTAGCTGAAGTTTGCCTTAGCTGAAGAAAAGCTCTTTTCTCTATCGTTTACTAATAAACAGGCTTATTCCAGTCTAAAATACATTTAAAATCATGTTTTGGGAGCTAGGACACATTGTAAATGTGCAAAATTCAGAAACTAGCAATTTATTAACTACAACATCATGTTCTTAAAAAAGATCCTTCTCAAATGACAAGGATCATAGTTTATAATATATAATTAGTATCATGTATATACTCGAATTCTTTGTATTATTTATGTTGAAAACAGTTTTTGTGATACTTAATATGTCTATGATCCTTTTTTTCCCCCCAGGGTTTTTAATTTTTATATATATATATATATTCTAACATTATAAACGTTCAATTAAATGTGTCCATGCTGAATAGAAGTATTACTTAATATTTCTGTGATACATTTTTTTTTCAGGATTTTAAATTAATAGAGTTAATAAGAGCTACATTTATTTGAAATAGAAATCTTTTGTAGCAGCATAAGTGTTTTTAATGTCACTTTTGATCAATTTAATTTGTCCTGCCTGAATAAAAGTTTTAATTTCTTAAAAAAAAAAAAAAGAAATCTGACTCCCAGACGTTTGAATGATAGTGTATAATCGCTTAAGTTCGGAATTGCATCATGAAGTACTCCACTGAGAAAAAGCTCAATAAAGATTGTGTAGCTTTTTGTTTTAAGTGTTGTAAAACAAAACCAATTTATCCTCATCGTCCAAAACAGGAAGTGGTAGCATTCGTCTGGTTGGCCTCTTGCCAGTGTGTCTGAGCGAGAGAGAGTTAAATGTGCAATAAATCCAGCAGCAGAAGCAGCAGCCAGTCGATTCCTTATCATCCACATGTCCATTTCCAGATTAATCTCCTCATGTCTGTCACTGGTCCTCAGTGTGTCTGTCCCGCTCATCCTCACATCTCTGATGCTTTGATACTCACTCACAGGATTTGGTTTTAATCTTGTAGAGAGCATCGCAAACACAGTGTGTGTGTGTGTGAGCTTGACACTGCAAGAAGTTGATGGTGTCTGTATTTCATTAACAAAGGTAGCATGTTAGAAAACTCTTTTTTGATATTTGGAGGAATCTCTTCAGTCAAACCTCCGTAGTTGTCACATAGATTGAAAATGTTGAAAGCAAACAGAAAAAAATGAAATACCAAGTTAAAAAATTAATTAAAAAGACACGTTTTCATACTATTCAACAAGAAGTTATTGTTGTTAAATTCACCAAAACAACAATAAACATCAATAGTTGCCAATATGTATCTATATAATAAATGAATATGCCATAATAGAAGTCATTAGATTGACTTATTCTCCAATTTACACTACCATTTAAACATTTGGGGTTAGTAAGAGTTTTTAAATATATTTGAAGGAAGTCTCTCTAATGCTCACCAAGGCTGCATTTATTTAATCACAAATACAGTAAAAGCAGCAATATTGTAATACATTATAATCATTTGAAATAACTACATTTTCTATTTGAAAATATTTGAAAATGCAATTTATTCCCGTGATGCAAAGCTGAATTTTCAGCAGTGTTAATTTTGACAGCAAATTTTGATTTAGTTTTAGTCATAGTCTTTTGACTAAAATGCCATTGAGTTTTAGTCATATTTCTGAATTGTTTTTCATTTTAGTCTAGCTTTAGTCGATTAAATATCATACGATTTTAGTCGACTAAATCTACAGTAAATTTAGTCGGCTAAAATCTAATGGGTTTAGTTACGGTGCATTTATTAAGCATTTCTCTAAAATGTCCAAACTCATTATATAGGTTTGATATTAAGGTTTTATCATGATAGACACCGATTTAACTGCGGTGACACAGTGACACAAAAATTAGGACGAAAATGATTATAGCCAACGAAATTAACACTGATTTTCAGCAGTTGTGTGTGTGTGTGTGTATGTAAGAGAGAGAAAAAAAGATAATTTAAAGCCATTATTATTCTATTTAACGAGAAAAGTGTCAAGTAGACATTAAAAACGTAGCTTTAGAAAGAAATATTTCATTTGATTCAACATAAAATTTATTACACAAACATTTCGGCTACAAAATTGAGCAATTGTTTGTTTATATATACTATGCAGTATGCCAGTTTATATCAATATAAAGTGAAATTCCTCAAGACTGCGCCCACTGATAGCGCGATTAATTTGCACACACTGTCTGTTAGTTTTAGCACCCCATTCACTAAAGGAATTATACTAATCGGGTATTTGTGATAACGGGCCCACAAAATTAGTGCTTATCACAGTGGGGCGATTCCCTATTTTACAGGCTGTTTCTGAATGCTTAGTTGTGGAGGATGCTGAAGATATACAGTAAGAACCGGGGCCGACCTCATCGGTACAGAACAACAACAATGTCATTCTGTAATGCAGAATAATCATATGCAAAATGCCATCCTGCAATGGTGGTCTTTCTTCGAGAATGCACACACACATACAGTATAGCATACCAGGAGGTAAACGTACAGTATGAGTGCAGTTGTGCATATGTCATTTATAGTGGTGTTTGTGCGTGTGTGTGTGTGTGTGTGTGTATGTAGTGAAGTTGCTCTTAGTGTGTGTGGATTTCCTCTGGGAACCGGCTAATTGTGTTAGAGCTGGCTGTATCTCATGGCCTCATTCTCTTCACACACATCTTCTGGCCTAGTTCCAGATATGGCCCACCTCCTCTTTTTTCACTTGCTCTTTTTCTCCTCCCGTCTCTCGCTCTCTGCCTTTTCCCCTCTGCCTTTCTTAAGCCTGACTGTGAGATATAGTGAGTAAGACATCTTTGCTGCCGTAGCACCTAATCAAACAGTGCTTTGGGTGTTAACTGTGGTGTAAGCAAAGCCTCGCTGTTTGGATAGTGACCAGCTCACTGTCTGAATGAAACACTCCCTGCTAACAGAGCAGAAAGAGCCGCTGCTTTATGGACCCTCACGGACCTTTTGAAAATATCTGTGCACCGTTTCCTGAATAGGGCAGAAAATACAGCCTGTGACTATGAGGAACTTTTTTCTCCTTTTTCAGTGTAAAAAGTGAATGGAGTCAGTGGAGGTTCATTGCCTTTTGAAAATGTTGACTATTAACATCAGGAAGTCAAATTTAAAATGTAATTTTCTTTTAATTTTCTGTGGGGTTTGACATTGCTGCTACCTTCCAAATTTGGGACATAATTTAAAAACCTTTTTTGTTTTGTTTTTTTTTGGTAATTATTTTACTTTTGTTTTGTCAGCTTTACTTTTGCTTTGTTAGCTTTTGTTTTGTTTATCTATCTATCTTTTTCACTTGCTCTTTTTCTCCTCCCGTCTCTCACTCTCTGCCTTTTTCCCTCTGCCTTTCTTAAGCCTGACTGTGAGATATAGTGAGTAAGACATCTTTGCTGCCGTAGCACCTAATCAAACAGTGCTTTGGGTGTTAACTGTGGTGTAAGCAAAGCCTCGCTGTTTGGATAGTGACCAGCTCACTGTCTGAATGAAACACTCCCTGCTAACAGAGCAGAAAGAGCCGCTGCTTTATGGACCCTCACGGACCTTTTGAAAATATCTGTGCACCGTTTCCTGAATAGGGCAGAAAATACAGCCTGTGACTATGAGGAACTTTTTTCTCCTTTTTCAGTGTAAAAAGTGAATGGAGTCAGTGGAGGTTCATTGCCTTTTGAAAATGTTGACTATTAACATCAGGAAGTCAAATTTAAAATGTAATTTTCTTTTAATTTTCTGTGGGGTTTGACATTGCTGCTACCTTCCAAATTTGGGACATAATTTAAAAACCTTTTTTGTTTTGTTTTTTTTTGGTAATTATTTTACTTTTGTTTTGTCAGCTTTACTTTTGCTTTGTTAGCTTTTGTTTTGTTTATCTATCTATCTATCTATCTATCTATCTATCTATCTATCTATCTATCTATCTATCTATCTATCTATCTATCTATCTATCTATCTATCTATCCATCGTTCCATCCATCCATCCGTCTGTTGTTCTATCATTCTATCTCTTCATGTCCACACATCTATGTATCCATCCATCTATTAATACACACACACACACACACACACACACACACACACACACACACACATATATATATATATATATATATATATATGTGTGTGTATGTGTGTGTGTGTGTCTGTACATTTGTGTGTAGCTGTCAGAAGTCTTCTGTTCAAGTTTAAGCCTCCTGATTGGCTAATCATCAGGGTCGCCAGAGTTCGAGGTCAGTTCTGTCATCGGCTCTCCCAGTTTAGGGTCCCAGTAGCCCCTGATCTATCCCACAAGGCACTGCCTTCACACTGCCTTCACAATAGCTCATTGTGTCTCGGTCTGAGTGAAATCATTCTTCTCTTGCTTCAAGAGCTGGAACGTCTCCTGGCCAGGTTTGATGTTTCAAGGAGAACTCACTCAAATGTTCTTGTGGAAGTGGCTGGTCACGAAAATCAAACCTAATATCCGTTCCAGAGTTTTTCCTGGCTCTCGTCTGGTTCTGTTGCGGTCTATAGTTAACATCACAACCTTTCCGTGATCTGTAAATCCTCAGTTCCTGGCCGGATGTTCTGCGCGCTGGGGGAAGTCATTGCTTTATCAGAAACACAATATGGTTTTTCCCTGCGGCTCTATAGTGGGAAGGCGAATGTGTAGGAATGAATCCAGGAGGTTGGGATAAAAGACTTTACTAAAACCTTGTTTTTATCCCTTATTCTGACTGGCGAGGAAAAGCCACTCTCAGTGTTGAGTTAGTGGGCTGATGTACGGCCGCTCGGGGGCCGCCACTCTGCATGGTAATTATAAACAGTTACACATCACTCTGGGACCACAGATAAAAGGAAACGCACAACACAGCTCCATTATGTAAGACTTTCTAGAAGTCGACTCGAGTAGAAAATGTATATTTACTGTCACATATCAACAGCTGACTTTTAGCTCAAGTGAAAAAATAAAAATAGATGTAATTAAATGCCACAGGGAATTGAAACATTAATAGCTGAGAGACAATTATGTAATGTTTTTAAGAAAACTTTTATGCTCATCAAGGTGGAATTTATTTGATCAAAAATACAGAAAAATAGCAATATTGTGAAATATTATTTTAATTTAAAATAATGGTTTTCTATTTTCATATACTTTAAAATGTATTTTATTTCTGTGATGCAAAGCTGAATTTTTATCAACCATTACTCCAGTCTTCAGTCTCACATGATCCTTCAGAAATCATTATTTACTTACCATCATGCCATTCCAAACCTTTATGACTTAATTTCTTTCATGAAGCACAAAAGAAGTGGACTGAGAAGTGGTTCATACAGACCAGATTTAGGCCTTTTTTCATAAATCTTGGCAGTTTGAGAGAAGCAAAGATGATTTGTGAATCACTTAAGACCGATCTTCTCAATGAGTCGGCTGATTCTGTTCAAGTGATTCATGCACTCACGAATCAAACTGATTCTGTTTTTCAGTTCAGCTTTATTTGATTCAGTCATCCTAGTAGATAATCAGTTAAAATGGTGATCGAAATTTTAGTCTGTTTGTCATACAAAGCTATCATATGACTTCAGAAACCTTGGAAATGTAGCTACAGTGTATAACTTGTATAGGGTAATTTTTCATAATTTCATTTTTTTTAAGCTTCACAGCTCTAGTCTCCATTCTTTGTAGGCTAATCGCATGAACAAGCGTGACCAGTACACTTCTCTTAAATTTCACCTTTTGTGTTCAGTGGAGGACAGAAAGTCATATGGGTTTGCAGTGACGTGAAGCATACTAAATTATAGCAGAAATTCATTTCAGGGTGAAATATTCCTTTAAGAGGAGAATGCTAAATGCTAAAATGATTTTCATTTACTCATGAAAGAAAAGTGCTCTCATTCTTGCATGCATTTTCTCATGCTTTAATTATTTCACTGTGGTAAGCATATCATGCAATTATATGTCTTCTAAAGGCATTAGTTTTTCAACTCACAAAATGAATCTAAAAAGAGTCATTTTCTATTATTCAAGTGTAAAAAGTGTAATTTAATAAAAATCCATTGTAAGACTTGTAATTACAGCACTGTAATTACAGTAATGTAATTTAAAGTGCCTAGACAAATGCAAATGATATCCTTGCTGTTATCATTTCTTTAGCAGCAACATTTTCATAGTTTGCTTAGTGAATCTCACGTGTCTTCATACTTTCTCATCAGGTGTTCCTTCTGGACCAAGAAACGTCATCTCCATTGTGAATGAGACATCTGTGACTCTGGAGTGGCACTCTCCGCGCGAGACAGGCGGCCGTGATGATGTCGTGTATAATATTATTTGTAAGAAATGCCAGGCGGACCGTCGTTCCTGCTCCCATTGCGATGATAACGTTGAGTTTCAGCCCCGGCAGCTGGGACTGACCGAATCCAGAGTCTTCATCAGTAACCTGCTGGCACACACTCTCTACACCTTTGAGATCCAGGCGGTCAACGGCGTCACCAACAAGAGCCCGTATCCTGCCCAGCATGTCTCCATAGACATCACAACCAACCAGGCTGGTGAGTGATTACTTTATGATAAGATTATGCTTGATTAAACAAGCTTATGCAATCAATGCAGTCCACAGCAGTAACAGAAAAACCATGCTAATGAAGAACCAGTTTAGACTGGTTTACGTTCCGTGTTTAGCATTGAACAGTGTACAAGCTAGTCAAGATGGTCATTGTTGGAGATGCAATGTCTTGACTGGTTCAGTATTTTTATTGGTTTAACTGATTTAATTGGTTTTTATTGGTCTTGATTTAAACTAGTTTAGGTGTTTTTGCTGTTTTGTTTTGTTTTGTTTTTTGTTTTTTCTACCAGTGAAAATTTAAAAGGAAAAGTTTGAAAATAAAAAGTTTAAGAGGCAAAGAGTGACAGGTGTCTTGTGTGATTGCAATATGTTTTTGTAATATTTTAGTGACATAGTAATCTTTAATAATAGGATATATTAATTATATATAGTAATATAGTAATCTTTAGTAAAAAAAAAAAGGTCGAAAGTTCCCTCCATCATCAACTCCTGTTATCGTTTTATTATTATTATTATTTTTATATAGTAATATTTATACAGTAGTCATTACTAATACTGTTTGTGTGTGCATATATGTGTGTATATATAAACAGACACACTGTTAATATATATATATATATATGTATACATACAGTATATCACAGAAGTGAGTACACCCCTCACATTTTTGTAAATATTTTATTATATCTTTTCATGTGACAACACTGAAGAAATTACACTTTGCTACAATGTAAAGTAGTGAGTGTACAGCTTGTATAACAGTGTAAATTTGCTGTCCCCTCAAAATAACTCAACACACAGCCATTAATGTCTATTGAGAGAAAATGGCTAATTGGGCCCAATTTGGACATTTTCACTTAGTGGTGTACTCACTTTTGTGGCCAGCGGTTTAGACATTAATGGCTGTGTGTTGAGTTATTTTGAGGGGACAGCAAATTTACACTGTTATACAAGCTGTACACTCACTACTTTACATTGTAGCAAAGTGTAATTTCTTCAGTGTTGTCACATGAAAAGATATAATAAAATATTTACAAAAATGTGAGGGGGGTACTCACTTCTGTGAGATACTGTATATAATAATACTCTTTAGTACAAAAATTTTCACATTTCTAAAATTATTAATGTATGCTGTTTCATAATTTTTATTTAATTTTTTTTATTTATTGTACTTTATAGTAACTGTTTGATTTTTTCTTATATATCCATGCTATTTTTTAAATTGTATATATAGTACAGTGAAATGCGAAAGTTTGGGAACCCCTTGCAGAATCTGTGAAAATGTGAATAATTTTAACAAAATAAGAGAGATCATACAAAATGCATGTTATTTTTTTATTTAGTACTGTCCTGAGTAAGATATTTTACATAAAAGATGTTTACATATAGTCCACAAGACAAAAAAATTGCTTAAATTATTAAAATAACCCCATTCAAAAGTTTGGGAACCCTTGGTTCTTAATACTGTGTGTGGTTACCTGGATGATCTACGACTGTTTTTTGTTTTGTGATGGTTGTTCATGAGTCCCTTGTTTCTTCTGAACAGTTAAACTGACCATTGTTCCTCCATGAAAAATCCTCCATGTCCTGCAGATTCTTCAGTTTTCCAGCATCTTTTGCATATTTGAACACTTTCCAGCAGTGACTGTATGATTTTGAGATCCATCTTTTCAAACTGAGGACAATTGAGGGACTCAAACACAACTATTAAAAAAGGTTAAAACATTCACTGATGCTCCAGAAGGAAACACGATGCATTAAGAGCCTTTATGAGAACTTTTTGAATATGAAGATCAAGGTAAATTGTACTTAATTGTAACTTTTTCTTTAACCAATACCATTGTGCCGGAAGAATGTTTTTCCCCTTTTTATGTTCTGTCACATACTTATATGCATTTTGACCAGTTATGTTTCTACTTTCATTACATTTTCATTACCTTGACCAATCTAGTTTCTAGTTTCATTCATGTTAAAAAAGGCTCCAAGTGGTCATTTGGCCTCAATATCACTGATGGGATGATATTAGAAGAGCGAAGTGTTCAGTTTCAACATTTAGAGCTGCTCGCTGGACTGTGCAGAGAGTCAAAATTGAAAACATCACCTAGTTTGACCTGCGCTAAAAGATATGCGTCCTCATCATTTCCTTGAGAGCTCCTCTTTCAGTTTTTTGAGGGCAGCCCATCTTTCTCCACCTCCTTCACTTCCCCTGTCATCTCAATTTCCTGCTTTCACTGAAAAGCTCTACAGAAGCATCACAGCAGTTGGTATGTTAAAAGTTTGTGCGGATCTCGCCGGGACGCATTCGTCTGGTTCGACGCTTTCATCTTTATCAGCGGGACCAGTATGAAAAACAGCCTTGATCGTGTCACTATTCCTTAATACATTCAGCCCTGAAATGAGGGCACCCAAAACTGTAGCGCTGAGAGTTTAGCGGCTTCCATCGCGGCCCCCTCCCGGATCAAAGTCAACGCTTGTGGATAATTTAACGTGTGGGGGAGATTTTCATCCTCAAACTGTGGAAACGTTCAGTGCCAGCTATGAGAACAATTTAAGTTTCAGTGTACGGCAGTGTTTCGTCTCCTTTCTTCGTTTGTTTTTTTCACAGCACAAGTGAAAATTTAACTAGACTTTTCAGTAGAGTGGTACTCACTCATGAAGAAGCACTTCCTGTGTGGTTGCTAAAGTTTTCTGAGTGTTTTAACACATTCAGGTGAAAAGAGTCTATCCCAATATAATATTACAAACTCTAGTTATTATTCAGGTCCATCTTATTGCTTAAAAAAGCACAACTCTACTCAAATCACAAAGTTTGAGGTTCATGTGTGTAACTTTGATACTTTGTTTTATGTTTGATTGAGATTTAATACTCAGGCATTCTGAAAAACCCTTTCTCTTCAAGAAATAGTTCCAAAAATCAAATACTTTGTTCTTCTTTGAAATGGAAAATATATAGAATTTTTTCCCTTGTTTTAAATTCTCTCTCTCTCTCTCTCTCTCTCTCTCTCTCACTCTCTCTCTCTCTCCCCTCTTCATGAAAATAGTCAATGGGGTCCAAACAATATTGGACACCAATGACATTCATTTTATATATAGAATTAATTCATTTGTTCATTCGTTCGTTCATTCTTTCATTCATTCATTCATTCATTCAATTCATTCATTAAATTCATTCAAAATATCTATTTTCTTCATCTTCTTTTTGGTTGACTGACCCCTTCTAACTATACAAAACTACTGCAAAAAACTTTTTTTGTTTGTTTTTTTAAAATCAAAACAATAATTAATTAAAAAAATGTTATATGGTATATAAAATAAGTTTTTGTCTTCATTTAGAATTTATAAAATAGAAAAATTTGGCTTTTTTAATATTAATGAAAAATTACAGTTTAACACAATGTAATGAATCAGTCCCTTGAAGGCGAGCGTAGTGAGAACCCAAGTGCAGTTTTATTCAAACAAGGTGAAACCCAAAATCCAAACAAGATACACAGACTTGACGAGGCATGAACAGACTTGACTTGGCATGAATAGATTTGACGAGGCACAAACAGACTAGACTCACCGATAGCGGGTTACAACTTCAATACACGACAAGGCACAATGACAACATGATGGATACTTATAGCAGACAATGAGGGTCACATGACAAGAACAAACCAATGGGAAACAAGACACATGACTAAGACAACCAATCAGAAAACAGAACTGATAATCACATGGAAAGACAATAACCAATGAGAACATGACACATACACAAGGCAGAGATACATGAGGGCAAGGGAAACATGACACTGACAGCATGAATCAAACTAAAAAATAAAAGACATGAAAGCAAGAACATGAAACAAACCCAAACACCACATTACACCCCCCCCCTCTAAGTCCAATCCAACATGTCCAGGAAGGTGGTGGAGTGGAGGCGGAACTGGGGGAGGGACGGAGGGCCAGGCCCATGAAGAGGAACAGGACCTGGAGTGTGGAGCAATGGCGGGCCTGGAGCTAGGAGCAGTGGTGGACCAGGATCATGGGGCAATGACAGACAATGGAAAAGAGACCACCAGGTCAGATCCAGAGGAGCATAGGGCCATGGCGGAGCAGGCAGAAGAGGGAGCCATGGTGGAGCAGGCAGAACAGGCAGCCATGGCGGTGCAGGCAGAGCAGGGCGGTCGGGTGGTGACAGCAGAGCAGGAAGCCATGGCGGAGCAGAGACATGGACAGACCACTTGACTGAGACAGAACAAGCAGAGAGTTCTTGAATGGCCTCCTTGGCCGTAACAGGACAGGCAGTGAATTCATGGACAGCCTTCTTCGTCATGACAGGGCAGACAGTGAGTTCATGAACGGCCTCCTTGGCCATGGCAGGACAGACAGTGAGTTCATGAACGTCCTCCATGGCCGTGACAGGGCAGGCAGTGAGTTCATGAACGGCCTACAAGACTGTCTGTGAGTTTGTGAACAGCCTCTGTGGCCGTGACAGGGCAGACAGTTAGTTTGTGAGTGGACGCCACCACCTCAGGAGGTTCTGCAGTGGATTCATGCACAGGAATGGCTCTTGGAGCAGACTCATGGATATAAGAGGCCTCTGAGACAGACTCATAGGCAGAAGAGTTCACCGGGGCAGATTATTGGACAGGAAAGGCCTCCGGAGCAGATTTATGGACATGAGAGACCTTTTGAGCGCAATGTACAGCCCACACGCTTAAAATGGCAACCGCCATTACAGTGAGGGCAGCAGGACCTCTGGGACCGTTGGGCTTGAGAGCACTGTCAGACCTTTCAGCAATGAGACCTTTCAGTCCAAGCCCAAGCTCCGTGTCCGACTCAGGCGTGGCGGCCATCTTGGCCGGGGACTCAGGCGTGGCGGCCATGTCGTGACGAGACTCTGGAAGATCAGCTGAGACGTGACGAGACTCTGAAAGGGCGGCCATTTTGCGAAAAGACTATTGTGTGGCGGCCATCTTGCAATGAAGTTCTTCAATGGCGGCCATATTGTGAAGAATCTCCTGAGTGACCGGCATGATGTGAGCAGGCTCTGGCTTGGCAGACGTGACGTGAAGAGGACTTGGCGTAGCAGACATGACGGGAGCAGGCTCTGGTTTGGCAGACGTGACGTGAGCAGGCCCTGGGGCGGCAGACATGACGTTAGCAGACTCTGGCTTGGCAGACAGGATGTGATCAGGCTTTGACTTGGTAGACATGACATGAGTAAACTTTGACTTAACTGGCATGATGTGAGCAGGTCCTGGAGTAGCGGGCATGACGTGAGCAGGCTTTGGTGTAGCAGACATGACGTGAGCAGGCTGTGGCTTGGCAGGCATGACGTGAGCAGGTTCCGTAGACTCTGACGTGACTTGAATAATCCCAGACATAACGTGTAAACATTTTGGTGTGGCGGATACTGGAGGATAGCAGGATTCCTCATCAACTATCCCCACAGTAAATGGTGAGCCAGCCAAACGGAGTGCAAAGTCAATGTATTGTTCCAGTGACCAGTGTGGGGTATTGCGTGGCATTAACTATGAAACGTTTTTGTCCAAACCAAATTGGAAAATGTCTTTAACCCTCTGGGGTCCGAGGGTGTTTTGGGCCCTGGATAATTTTTGACATGTCCTGACATTTGGGCTTTTTTCAGTTGCTAATAAACATTTTAATGGCTAAGTTTAGTAGCACCATAATCAGCACAAACTGGGCTACAATAATATGTGAGCAGCATGTATTTACGTGATTGTGTTTTTGAGAAAACAACGCTTATGCGTTTTTAGTGAAAAACAAAAATTTTTAAGTCATTGAAATAAGGCCATAAAACACATACAGAACATTTGTTCAGAACTGAACTGATAATGACAAGACAATAACCAATGAGAACATGACACATACACAAGGCAGAGATACATGAGGGCAAGGGAAACATGACACTGACAGCATGAATCAAACTAAAAAAATAAAAGACATGAAAGCAAGAACATGAAACAAACCCAAACACCACATTACACACAGTTATAAAATATTTTTTTACATGCACTGTTTGTCCAATATAAAAGTAAAACTTTATAGTATTTAGCTGACAATCTTCCAAAAAAAAGTATATACATGTAATAAATAAATAAATGTAAAGTTTTTTGTTTTGTTTTTAGTGCTGTCAAATGATTAATCGAAATCAATCGCATCCAAAATTAAAGTTTTTGTTTACATAATATATGTATGTGTACTATGTATATTTATTATTTATATATAAATACACACACATACAGTATATATTTTGAAAATATCTGCATGTATATACATTTATATATTTATATTCTTATATTTTATATTATATATAAAGATATTTAATATGTAAACATAACATATTTTTCTTAAATATATGCATGCATGTGTGTGTATTTATATATACATAATAAATATACACAGTATACACACATATATTATGTAAACGAAAACTTTTATTTTGGATGCAATTAATCGCAATTAATCGTTTGACAGCATGAATGTTTATATTTAAAGATGTTTCCCCCATACAATAAACGGTCCAGTGTTGTTCTTCAAAATATTTGATTCCTTTTGGGGTGAACTATCACTAAGTATGAGCTAAATTAATAGCGATACAGGCTGTAGCATACTTATAAATAAACATATTTAGGAAGGATATTGTTGAGGCATGCGTTAAAAACAGAGTGTCTCCCTCTGTCTCTTGAGGAAAAGGAGAAGAGCGAATGTGTTTGGGTTTGTTTGGATGTGTGAAGACTCTGTAGAGTCTGAAGCAGTCGGTCAGAAGCCAAATGCAGTACAAACCTGCCAGCAGCGATATCTTAACATAGCTCTTATGTTCTGTTGCTCTCTGTAGATTAGAAGCTTCATTTTGGATTTGAGGCTGATTTTTGCTCTTATGTTATTTTTGCTCTGAAAATAACAGGACGTGGAATATTGTTGGTGTTTGTAATATTTTTGTTTTCCTCCCATGATCCTTCATCGTCTAGGCATGTTGATGATGAAGGGGTTCATCAAGGGACCTGCTGTTGGCTTGTTGATCAGTTAAATCATTTAAATAAAGTCTGGGATTTGTTTTTGTGTTTTGTAATAATATAGAAAAGCTTGGTGGGGGAGATTGTGGGAAATTAGTGTTGCCAGAATAATTATGATTCTGTCATCACTTAAGGCCCATTCACACCAAGAGCAATAGCTATGAAGATAACTACAATGATAACTATATTAGCATCAATATCAATGGACGATGACTTCAGTTTATTATAATAATGCATGCAGTTATGCCATCTGCTGCTTTAAATGCTTAAGCTTTTGGATTCTAATGGGAAAAAAAGCAGGAAAAACATACTGAAAGTGAAGCTAACAATATACATTCTCTGTGTTGTTATCGTTATTGGTACAACTGGTTATTGTTATTTATATTGTTATTGTTATAGTTATTGTCCTTGGTGTTAACGAACCCTAACTCACTTAGTTTGTTCCAAACCTGTTTGGTTTTCTTTCTTCTGTGGACTATTTTCATGCTGTTTTCCTGAAGCTTTCTGTCTTTTAAAAACTACTCGGAACACCATAAACATATCATAAAAGTAGTTCATTCAGTAGCCATTTAGTATCTTTGTATTAAGAATTCAGCCCACAATTCCAGTCATTATTTACAAAAAAAATATGATTATTGGCCCCAGATGTAGCAAAGTTTGTTTTGTGAACGAATCAGTTTGTTGATTCAAATCATTTCCGCAATTCACAAAAAATGGTCAGAATGATTTGGCCAGACTGATTTGGGACGATTACCAGTAAATAAATGTAAATTTCCTCACATAGCGCTGTCATATGGCTTCAAGAAATGTGGTTCATAAGCCATGTGGATCACTTTTAGGATCTTTTTGTGTTGTTTTAGTGTCCATTCAATGCAGTTTCTTTGAGAAAAACAACCAGTCGTTTGTGTTCTACAGAAGAAAGTAAGTCATACAGGTTTGGAACGCGACATGAAAGTGAGTAAATGATGAAAGACTTTTCATTTTTTGGCAACTATTTCTTCAACATGGTGTTTTTTTCCCCTGGTTGTTGTCTTTTCAAATGAGTTTTCAGTACTCGGCATTCGCTTTGTTTTGCAACTATTTCCTCTTAAGCCCGGGATACTCTGCACGATTGTAGCAATCCTATAAGATCATTACTTTATCACACTGTGCGACATGGATCATTTAAACTTGGGTACGACAAGCATGTAGACTGTTTGATGATGACACCTATTGAATCGTAGGCTGCAACGGCTTCGACACACGTTAGCGCAACGTCATCAGCATGCGCTAGTGGTAAACAAATACTGGTACATCAAGATGGATCGTGCTTTGGCAGTTGTGCTTTTCACGTGCGTTGAAACAAAGAAGAGGCGCCGGCAGAAGAGGGCAATATGGACCCGCTCATGGCTCGGGAAAAGAGGACAACTTAGGATGCCCGTTTTGCACAGGGAGCTTGGCAGCTGCAGTTCCTCCGCTATCTCCTTCCATGCTATTTCCTTTTTGGTGCGGTCATGATAGCAAGCTAGAGGACACATCGTACAAACATGCCCTCTGCTGCCACAACTCAACAAGAATTTGTTCTTTATGGGTATCCCACTTACCAGTATATCTTCTACTTTTTTTGCCTCCATGGCATTGAAATTGTAGCGCCGCTGATCGCGTGGATCAATCAATCTACGTAATTTCATGTTGCAATTCCATTGGCTGCTGAGTAGACGCAGGTCTTTGCAACAAACACACTGTGCGTTGATCATGCTGAATTTCTGAAACTGTCAGAAAACTATAGGCTATCTTTGGTCGCAAGACCGGGAAAACACCCGTCTTTGAACCTCTCTCACTCTACGACATAGGACCACCGATTAAGAGCCACGGTCACAGAAATCGCCACGATTGCTTCACGATGGCAATCTTTCGTCTGGGACAGCCAAAAATCGTGCAGTGTATCTCGGGCTTTAAACTGTGATTAGTCCTGTCTGGATCACCTGTTAGTTTGCTTGTTTTGATCCAGTCTAATTGGAGTTAATTGGTGTAATTGGTGCTCCAGTGCAATGCTTGTTTCCAGCTGAACTGAGTCGTTGAGCAATGGTTCAGACATGACAGCACACGATCTGCAGCAGAATGTCTTGTAATGGCTCCTCTTGTGACGCTGAGAGTCGGAGCAAACAAACAAAAAGATCATAACACAGAATCAGACACCTGCCGAGTTTTCCTCCTTCTCCTAAATGTACAAGAGCAGAACGTGAGGTAAATAGAGCTGATTAACAGGCGGCTCTAATGGCCGCCGCTGGGCATGTATGTGTGACAGTTAAATGGTGCTCTTGACAGATAGATGCTTAAGAGCCACGCTTTCCTCCATTGTTATCGTTTTGGAGACTGTAATGAGTCTTTTGCCATTAATGGGCCCTTCCCGTGTGGAGGGGTCTCGGAGGTAAGCGGTAATTGTGTTCTGCTTGTAGCTGATGGAAATGCCCAATGGGGATGGAAAGAGACGGAAAGCAGGAGAAGGAATGCAGATACTCAGTCATGGGGAGGTTAGGAGACTAAAGACATATAAAATAGTCTTAATTAATTAAAGTTCAGTCTGGTTTTAATTTCATCCTTGAAAGCTGGGTGTTGGAGGTTTCAATAGAGTTGGTTTGAAAAAGCACAGTTCAGTGGTTTAGAAGAACAGCTCTGTATCTCAGCTGGATTTCAGAGATTCTTTCGGGAAAACAGTAAGATTTTGATGAAGACTTTCAGAATTCAGAATTTTAGAACGGCGTAAATGAATCTTAAAGGTGGAGTGTGTGATTTCTTGCCTTTAGTTGAATTGCAAAAGTTGAATTTACTGTTTTCAAACAGGTTTCTCAAACACTTCATCCATTGGTTGCTCTGTTTATACTTTACCTTCAATGGGATATAACACCGGTGAAGAGACTAAGATTTTATTTTCTTTCATTTTTAAAACAATTTATTTAAAAAAAAAATTGAAAACTGAAATGTAAAATTTTTTTTTTTTTTTAATAAAAGTAAACAAATTTGTCTTGCTTCTTCATTTAGGTTTATAAAGTATTGAAATTAATAGTTTATAAAAAGTTTAAAAAAATAACAGCATTTATTCAAAATAGATAAACTAATGAATTAACCGGGTTGTGAAAGTGGTTTTTAAAAATGTATGGTACACTGGGGGGTTGTTACTGCAGTTATAGATTTTTTTTAATCTATAAATCACGGCTGTCGAAAAGATTTAATTTTTTTCTCTCCCAAGTTTTTCATGAGGTTTAAGTCTTGCATATATATACACACTTTATTATTATTTGCTTTATTATTTTTTTTTAAATCTTTTTTATATTATAATTTATATTTAAATGATTATATTTAATATTATTGTTACCTTTTACAATATTATATTTTAATATTAAATATTTGACTTTAGTAATTTTTAGTCTTACAAAATGAAAGCTTTTTATTCAGTTTTGGATCCTACTTTATTTTATTATGTTATGTAATTTGTGAGTTTTTATTTTAGTCCAAAGCTAAAGAACGGCGTAAATGAATCTTAAAGGTGGAGTGTGTGATTTCTTGCCTTTAGTTGAATTGCAAAATTACTGTTTTCAAACAGGTTTCTCAAACACTTCATCCATTGGTTGCTCTGTTTATACTTTACCTTCAATGGGATATAACACCGGTGAAGAGACTAAGATTTTATTTTCTTTCATTTTTAAAACAATTTATTTAAAAAAAAAATTGAAAACTGAAATGTAAAATTTTTTTTTTTTTTTAATAAAAGTAAACAAATTTGTCTTGCTTCTTCATTTAGGTTTATAAAGTATTGAAATTAATAGTTTATAAAAAGTTTTAAAAAATAACAGCATTTATTCAAAATAGAAACCTTTTGTAGCAATATACACTACCATTCAAGTTTGGGGTCAGTACATTTTTTTTCTTTTTTTGAAAAATTTATATTTTGTATTTATTTCAAATATATGCTGTTCTTCTAAACTGTATATTCTTTAAATAATAGGTTACTATATATATATATATATATAAGCAGCAAAACTGTTTCCAACATTGATAATAAATCAGCATATTAGAAATATTTCTGAAGGATCATGTAACACTGAAGACCGGAGAAATGTCTGGAGTAATGGCTGATGAAAATTCAGCTTTGCATAACAGGAATAAATTATATTTGAAAGTATATTAAAATAGAAAACAGTTATTTTAAATTGTAATAACATCTTACAATATTACTGTTTTTTTTTCTGTATATGTAAGCCTTGGGTGAGCATAAGAGACTTCTTAAAAAATTAAAAAAAAAAAATCTTACTGATCCCAAACTTTTGAATGGCAGTATATAATACATTCAACAAATTCAAAAAGAGAAAATTAAAGGTCATAAGATGAAAAAAAACCTGTTTTTATAGTTATCTTAGAATTTGAAAGCTAAATATTGTAAAACCTCAAAATCTTCAATTATGTCTGTATATTAAAAAAATTGATAGCTGATAAATTTAGGATTAGCTAATGTTTCATCAACAAGAAAAAAAAAATACAGGCCGAAATTTCCCCACTGAGCGATTGAGCTGAAAAATGTCACAGTGGTCGTCACGGCGACTGTGGTTATTTTCAGCGTAACAGGTCAAGCGTTGAACTGGGCTCTTTATTCACCCGGAGGCGCCTTGTGTTTCTCGATGGGTTCAGTGGTTTGGAGAAGAAAACACCCAGCGAGTGTTTGGCATTTACAAACTGCATTCGGTGCTATTGGTCTGGGCACATACGGCAGGACAGGTGGGGTGGGAGTAGAGGCTGACCTTTCAGATGCATGGAGGGTGTAGTTATTGCACATTATATAGTCTGTAGGTTGATATTTGTCAACTTTTTAAAAGCTTGTGTGCAACGCAAAAGCACAATGTCCTTGTTTCCACTGCTAGTATGAAGAAACGCGTCCTCATGGTGTCCACAAAACTCACGAATGGCTGCTGGGAACACCGGTAAAGACTCCAGCTGCCTGGGCGCCATCTTATCTTGCAGTCTGTCTGTTCATGTGTATTTGGAGTCAGTGTCGATTAGAAATAATTGCTAAGGACATATGACAGACTAATCAATGTGTATCACAGTATGTAGAGTCTCTAATTTCCTGCACGGAGAGATAAACTAATGAATTAACCGGGTTGTGAAAGTGGTTTTTAAAAATGTATGGTACACTGGGGGGTTGTTACTGCAGTTATAGATTTTTTTAATCTATAAATCACGGCTGTCGAAAAGATTTAATTTTTTTCTCTACAGGGAGTGTGACTGTAATTAATGTTGAAGCAGTCGTCCTGTTGAGGACCAGAGGCTGAAAAGAAGAAGAGAGGAAGACATGTGGATGCTGAAAGATGAGTTGAAGGGGAAAGAGGGTGATGAGAGGAGAAGAGTCACAGATCTTTGTCAGGATGGAGGAGTCCTGCCAGCTGTGAGGAGGAAACTACTGGAAAACCTCCCTTTGAGTTTTGGCAGACACACGATTAACGCAAACACGCATTCAACCAGCACAGAGTAATACATATTCAGTGTGTTTATAAGTTTATCCAGTATGAATGTGTGTGTGTGAGAGAGAACGTAATAGAAAATTGTTTGTCTGTGTGTGACCATTCATGTTTGTGTCGTTTAGCAGGTGCGAGTGTGTATGTGTGTGTGTGTGTAGTAGCTTGTGTGACATCCGTATGCTCGCCTCAGTCTATTCACCCGTGAAAACAGGCTGTGTGTGATGTTACAACAGCTGAGCGTAGAGTTGTACCACTTTGACGAAGCAAAGGAGAACAGGAGGAAATGAGGGAGAGAGAGAGAGAGAGAGAGAGAGAGGAATGCAATGGGCAGTGGGTTCATTTAGAGGCTGTGCATGTTCACTCAGGTGTGTCTTCCTTAAAGACGGAGAGGCCAGAAACACACTGTAGCCAATCAGAGCGCTTGAACTGAGAAATGGGCTTTCATTGCAAAGGGCACATTCTCACGAAGCTATTAAACAACTCCAATCACCCTCTCGTCTGACTCTTTCATCATACTGTGTGTGTATGTGTGTGTGTGTGTGTGCTTCATTTCTGAAAGTGGCAGATCAATTCACTAGCTAAGTACGCACAGCAGGGAAGATGGCTGTTTGGAATGATTTTTTTCACTTGGTTTCTCTTTCTCTCTCTCTTTCTCTTTTGCAGCTCCGTCCATTGTTCCCATAATGCATCAGGTCAGTTCGACGATGAAAAGCATCACGTTGTCATGGCCACAGCCTGAACAGCCCAATGGAATTATTCTCGATTATGAGCTGCTCTACTATGAGAAGGTAAGATGTGTGTTTGCTGCATTGGAGGAAAACTACTTACTGCTCTTTTGTCTGGATTCTTCCTCAAGGTTTATTGAATGTTCTTCACATGTTGACTTTCATTTTAACACTTTTAATGCAGGATGCAACTGGGTCAAATGGAAGAAAGTGCTATTCAAAAGTTCGCTGCATTGTAGAATTGATTCATTTCAGTGAACTAGTTGAAGGTTCTGTCATTTGTTCGTCCAAGAATTATGAATTTGGCAGATGCTTTTATCCAAAGGCATGTTCTGCTGATCTGCAGGAACCAAAAAATACTCCTCAGATCAGAGATATATGATTGGTTAATAATGTTGTTCAAGCCAGTAACTCTAAATTATGATTGGTTGATAGTATGTTATTCCATAACCAATAGGGATTTTACTAAATATTCAATATTAGAGATGTATCCTCTTCAATGTGGTGGTTACCACAATGAACACGAACTGGTGGCCAAAAGTTTGGAATAATTAAGTGTTTTTTTTTTTTTATATTTGTTTGTTAATGTTTTTGAAAAGCGTCTCTTATGCTCACCAAGGCTGCATTTATTTGAACAAAAATACCGTAAAAACTAGAGCCCGACCGATATATCGTTTTGCCGATATTATCGGCCGATATGAGCCTGTCGCCGATATATCGGTATCGGTGAATATGCCGCCGATATGAAAAATTTGTTTTACAGAACATATAATGCAGATAGAATGCTTAAAACGGTGTTATTACTTAGTTTGTCCAGCAGAGTTTGCTACTGGCGACCTGGATGAAACGCTTTAAAGCTCAAGTCAATGGAAAACCATTGAAACTTTGAACGGCCATATCTCCATAACGGCGAGGCGAATCCGCACCAAATTCGGGGGATCTCTTCAGCTCAAGGAACCCTCTCGAATGTGAACCGAGTGTACGTCTCGAGGCCCTCTTTCAAATGAGACCACCCCCGCGTGGATAGCCCCCGGGGTTCGGGAGTTACGGGTGGTTAAATTTGCGGTTCGGCACCGACCGATCTAGTGATCCCGGGGGGCTACCGATGCGCGGAGGGTGGCGTTCGAGAGGGCTCCTCGAGCTGAAGGGATCCCCCGAATTTGGTGGAGATCCGCCAGCGCGTTCGTGAGATAGTGACACGAGTCAACACTTTCCCTTCAGTAAGGAGGTCTCTTGTTCAGGCAGCATTCACGCGTTGTCTTATTCGACCGTAAGTGCCCTGCGAAGTGGACTTCACATGAAATTCCGCCATGATTCCAGTTCCAAGGGAATGTACACGTTACATTCAAAGGGCATTAAAGTGCGCGAGACTTTTATTAGTGCAGTGAACTCACAGACCCCTTTGTGATGTCATGATGAGGAAGTGCGGTACAGTGGGTTGCTAGGCGACAGCATTGGCGGGGAGGGGGTGGGGTTCAGTTGTTTTGCTGGCCGGTTCCTACAGAGAGATGCTGGAACACAGACCCTCTCACACCAATTACACCTAATGATTCCAGAGCCTCCCCTAACGCCACACACACACACACACACACTCCACAGCAGTCACCCCTTTTAGAGACATCACGGCAGAGCACACACAAAATTACGCACATATACACGCTCTCGCCAGCAGTTATGCCTATATTCCCCGTCTGATGTTCCTTTGAAATATTGCTATCATGTCTATATATCTCCACCTGGCTGGCTGGCATCATGTACTCGGCCAAGGTTTGATAAAAACACTTTCACACATTATATTTTCCAGCCCTCATATATTTCCAGAGAGATTGGTATATTCAAAGCTGTCTGTACATTATGAAGGGCTGTAGTAATATTCTACACATTGCTGTCATACAAACACATTCAAATGACAGCCATTCTGATGTTTTTATTAAGTACACTGGCTATTCAAGGTCAGCTTTTCTGTGGTGCATTGGCGAAGTCACAATAAGAAGTCAGGTTTAGAGTGAAGTAATCTGTTATTAATTATTAATATATAGATTTTTTTTTTAGATTGTAATGGATGGTTTTACTAATTAATTAGACTGAACAGCCATACAGTACACATTTTATTTTATTTTACCTCAAATACTCCAATTCTCAATGTCACATGATCCTTCAGAAATCATTCTAATATGCTGAGTCAGTGCTCTATTCTTTATTATGCTTTTTTATTTGAAATATAAATCTTACATTATAAATGTTTTACTGTTACTTTTGATCAGTTAAATGTGTCTTTGCTGAATAAAAGTATACAAAAGTAAAAAATCGCACTGACCACAAACTTTTGAACAGTACCATATACATGTGTGTATATATTATTTATTTTTATTAATATGAACTCTTCTAGAAAATAATGTCCTAATGAAAGTGCATTACAATCATTGTGATATTCACAGTGTTGCTTAATTTGACATCACCAGCAAAATCATTGCAAATATACAATGAATAAATACGCAATACAATGTACAATCTCCATTATCAGCCAAATCAAAGAAAGCACACTCATTTTTAACAAAACTCTTATTTCGATAATTTTTTTCTAGTTGAAATTAAGCATTGTTAATTGAAAGCATATTTTGCAAGTTGTTCCACCCAGCACTGATTAGTAGAAACCGAAATTTGTGAACACTTGCACTGACTTTCTGTTTCGTGTAATGACTGAAGTCTGCGAACACTGAACTGCATATTTCTCTGAAGGACAAATCTTTGACTATTGTCTTTTCTTCAATGATGTTTGGTGAGATAAATGAGCTGCGTTATGAAAATTGGTTTAATCAAAAGCTCGGGGATAATAATATCTATATCCGGGATAATTCTCTCCTCTCGACAATAGTTTACTCAAATGCAAATAGCACAAGTGCAGCACTTATTTCCTTATAAATATGCATGTCGTGTAATCATATGCTGATTTATAAAACAGGCGAGAAGGAGAAAGGTACTTCAGAATCAGACACCGTATACAGAAAATATCATTAATGCGGCTTTCTTTTGGGCATGAAAGCATGCGCGATGTGGGAAACACGTTACAATGCTTGTTTGCAGTGCTTCAACCTCATCTGCTTTTTGACAGCTTATAATTACAATTGCGTTTGTGTTTTACAAATATATTTGAAATATTGCTTTTATAACAGCTTTTTAAAAGGTTGTTTACATGGTTTTGATTAGGAGAGGGTGTAAAGAAGCAGCGTGATGGTGGAAAAGTGGCTGTCACAGAGTTTGCAATGTTTATGGGCTTGTATTGGATTGCTTGATAACAGGCCACGCCCACTCTGCAATGCAATGAACCAATCAGAGACCAGTTATACGTGAAAAACCAAATATATTTGTAATCTTGGTATACTATGCATATATAGTTCTCAAAATGTCAAGTATGTATGGTTTTTGAAGTATAATATATAGTATATATATATACACATACATACAGTCAAACCAAAAATTATTCAGACACCAGATATAATTTTTATTTTATTTTTTACTAGCGGGTGCAGGACACTATAGTTCATTTATGCAAGTGAGGGTAGCAAAATTCGTACAGTGGACTACCAGTAAAATTGATAAATTTGGGACCAAAAATTATTCAGACACTTTGACCTGTCCATGTTTTGCTTAAGTGTTTTTTCTTTAATTGCTTATGCAACCTTTTTACACCAGAGACTGAACAATATTAAGCATTGCTTGGTAATTGGTTGACCTAAATTGGTGTTATCTAATTGTATACTTAAATTTAACAGCTGACAGTCTAATTCATTGCATACCTTTCTATCAAAGTTATCTGACATTGTCAAGATGAATTTGTTCTGAATAAACTCTGACAATGTGAGAAATGTAGAATGTGTCTGAATACATTTTGGCTTGGCTGTATCAGTGTTTCTCAACTGGTTTATCACAACCAAAAAATTGACCACAGATCTTTTTTATGGGGTCACAGATGGGAGGAAAAAAAAACAATACTACTACTAATAATAATATTTCAACAGTAGAAAATGCTTCCCATATATTTTATTTTATGAATAATTGTATCATTTATCGTTACCAATATATATGGACAATAAATTTGACATCAACTGGCAACCCAACACAATATTTAACCTGTTTAATGTTTAATGTAGTCTGGCTGTTTTTTTATTTTTATTTTTTTATGAATGGTTCCTATTGCTGTTTTGAATATAAATATGTATTTGATTTGATTCTTATTCTTTATTTAACACAATTTCCAATATATGTGTTTTTGTCAGTATGACTGGTCTCTGATTGGTTCACTGAGATGCAGAATGGGTGTGGCCTATTATCTAGTAATCCAATACAAGCTCATATACCAGTTTGAGGAATCATATTTGCAAATTGTGTTTGGTGAAATTCATGGTTCAGAAATGAAAACTATAATGCTACATGTAAAAAAAAGGACAAGAAATATGATCAACTGTCAGATTATAAATAACGAAAAAGAGCACCTAGTGAAGGAGTCATACATGTGAATACATTACACTAGCTCGAGTCGATCTCCCTGCACTGCATCCGTCAAGATGAGATCAGCGCCATTCCGCCCGAGGGTCTTTTTACGGTTCGCTTGCCAGCAGGACTGGCAGATGCTTATTCTCTAAGCCACCGTGACAACCTAAGTCCATTTTTCAGGCATGAGATCAAATTCGGTGGCTAAATCAGCATAAATATAAAAATGCGGCGCTGGAGGAGAGAACTGTGGGTAAGATTTAAAGTTTCAGTCCTGATTGAAGCCATCCTGCCACGCGATCGAGTTCCACAGCTGTATGTGATTATGTTGTACCATGTCAGAAAGGCGCTCTGACTCACGTTTTAGCAGCCGCAAAGCCAATATAAATATGCGTGACTTAGTTTAGACTTGGCAAATGAGATCCGTGTAACGTTATACATGCACAGGGACTCTGGAGTAGCGAAACGGGGGAGTTTTATCTGTAGATTGTCTTTGGTTATGTAGATTCTGCAAACACATGTTCTCTGTTCTTGTAAATGTTGAGTAAAGCAGGCATTTGATTGCTTTTCTTGTCTAAATGTTCAGCAGGCGTACAGGTTGCTACAGCCCTGTTCATTAGCTTCTCATAACTCGGCTGGTTATCAGTTTATATCTAAACCAGTGGTGGATCACAACCCAAAAATGAACTGCTGATGGGGTCATGGACAGGAAAAAGAAAAAAATTATAAA
>NW_015505456.1:313092-313924 GCF_001515645.1 Sinocyclocheilus grahami | reverse complement strand
AATAATAATAATAATAATAATAATAATAATAATGATGATAATAATGATGATAATAACTAGTATGATGGTATTTAAAATGTCTATCAATTGTATTGTAATCAATTAATATAAGATAAATATTGATGTTTTAAAGGAAAGAGAATACTTTCCATTTTGGATATTTTAAAATGTATATCAATTATATTGTTATCAAATAATAATAATAATAATAGTTAATATTATTGTTGTTGTTGTTGTTCTTTTTTGTTTTTGTTCTTTGTAATTGTTATTATTAACGATAACAAAGAACAAAAGCAAAAAAGAACAACAACATCAATAATAATAATAATAGAAAACATCGACAAAATGATGCATGATACCAACAAGATTATATTAATTATGATATACAGTAGTTTGGTCTTGCCACTTGATAATCCAATGTTATTCTAAACCCGAAGCAAAACCTTCTGAGAACCAGCAGTTTAAACAAAACTCTCCACTATAACCGTGTCTGGCTGTGCTTGCTCGCAAGTCCCTGGAGGTGCTTCTGTATCTCACCTTTGCCGAGACACTCCGCAGAGCTTCCCGACTTCCTTCAAAAGAGCTGCAGGCTGCCACAACATGGCTGTCAATTACCAGTAGAAGCTGTCACTTCGAGTAACGCAGAAGGCTACGCTGCATCTCCCATACTGGCTGAGATAACTGCCTGGACCCTTATAGATGTAGTGGTAGTTTTCTGGGACAAGGGTTCACGAGTCTCTAACCTCAATCATCAAGGCTAATGGAGAACCACCGAAGCTCTGGCCCCGTGCTGCCACACTTCCTGTGCTCTCCTAAATGCTGTAGTGTGCTC
>NW_015505456.1:304493-313082 GCF_001515645.1 Sinocyclocheilus grahami | reverse complement strand
CGGGGGAGTTTTATCTGTAGATTGTCTTTGGTTATGTAGATTCTGGAAACACATGTTCTCTGTTCTTGTAAATGTTGAGTAAAGCAGGCATTTGATTGCTTTTCTTGTCTAAATGTTCAGCAGGCATACAGGTTGCTACAGCCCTGTTCATTAGCTTCTCATAACTCGGCTGGTTATCAGTTTATATCTAAACCAGTGGTGGATCACAACCCAAAAATTTGGAGAACCACCGAAGCTCTGGCCCCGTGCTGCCACACTTCCTGTGCTCTCCTAAATGCTGTAGTGTGCTCTGGTAAAATGAAGTCTGTGAGGTCTAAAATCAACGACACTGAACTCTGAGACCCTTTCCGGCATTTACATACAGATATGGGACGGTAAGTTGCAATCTCATAAAAATGCTGGGTGCATCCGAGTAGTGCTATTAGTTGAATGTGACCGGGCTATTAAAATCATCACTTGCATAAAACACTCTCTAAAAGCCTCTAGGAAAAGACGTTTCCACTATTGCCATCATATTCTGTGGTTTATTTACTGCAGTACAATACGGCTCTCTAACCCAGAACCCTTCTAATGCTTTGAGATCAGGCACCTGCATGCTCTTGCTTCTCACCCAAGTCATCTGTGCTGGTCATCTGAAAGCCGAGGGTCACAGCCAACCCCTGTGCAACCATCAGCTTTAGCCCTCTCGCAGTCAGCCAAAACAAGCTAAAACTAGGAGCGTAAATCTGATCCGACTGCGGATGTCTTTTAAAGCAGAGGTGACTAACTCACATGACATATATATGTATAAATGATCCCCTGATGTATTGATGTTTAAAGTCACTTTTTTGTGTCTGTTGCTCATCTGCCACAATAATGTAATGTCTATGAATTCATCATTGTTCCACCAAATATTATAATGTGATTGATTTGATTAATTAGTTAATTGGCATAGCATCTAAGTATTTTGCTAAAAAATGTTAAATGACTGACAGCCCTAATTCACAACAAGTGTGACAGTTTTCATAAGAATGGGTTTATGAATGAGAAATTAATTTACGTAAAGGTTTAAAATTCCCCATAAAAGACAGAACAGTGAGATTAACAATGAAAATGTTGGAAAAATTAATGAAGAATGAAAGAAAGACGTCATTTTCATTTTTCAGATGTGACAA
The DNA here is from genome assembly GCF_001515645.1 of Sinocyclocheilus grahami. Classification (NCBI taxonomy): domain Eukaryota; kingdom Metazoa; phylum Chordata; class Actinopteri; order Cypriniformes; family Cyprinidae; genus Sinocyclocheilus; species Sinocyclocheilus grahami. The sequence goes on along the minus strand of NW_015505456.1, from coordinate 311,928 downwards.
GTAGATTTTAGTTTGGGTCTGTAATTATAATCCACTCCCCACCTCTCTCTCTCTCTCTCTCTCTCTCTCTCTCTCTCTCTCTTTCTCATTCACTCTCTCTGTCCCTTTTCTCTGATCTCTGTCTCTCAGAGTTTCATGACACAGAAGATAACTTGCTTTTAAAAGATCAGGGCCTCCATTAACTGCAATAAGAAGTAGGGCTGAACGATTAATTGCATTTGCGATAATATCGCGGTATGAAAAATTTCGATTTTTCAATCGCAGAGGCTGCGATTACACGGTCACGCGACACGCGAGAGTAAAGAGGTGTGTTCGACTTGAAGATCAGATTGGTGTATGACATCAAAGTACGGCGAGAGAAAGCATAAGGAGACGTCTGCTCTCTCTTATAGCTCTCGCAGTGCTTTGATGACACACACACCCATCGGTCTAAGCAGCGCTGCTTCAAGTCGAGCATGGGCCATCAGCAGAAAAAGAAAAGAAATAAAACGGTAAACAGCCAAAAGACGTAGCCTAACTTAGAATGGGAGATGGATCGGTTTGTGAAAGCGAAGAGAAAAGCCATAGATGAAGTTGCACAGACCCAGGCAGGTGCTGGTCATTTAAAAGCTAAATACAGAAAATATGACAAGGCATATTTCTTCACTCACTGTGTCTATACCGGACGCTACAGTTGTCGCGTCGCGCCGCAACAGCTCTACACTGACGTGACAAAGCGACCGGTGCAAATAATTTTAACTTTGTGTCAGTACGTCATAAATAGAACAAGGCATCAGTTTAATGTCGGGTTTTGTCGCGCTGCATCCAGTGTACACAGCGTCACTGATTATAATGGGTATAACCGGTGTAAACACGGTGTTTAATGTCGTTGGTGAGGAGGAGAGACTGTGTGTCCTATGCTTTAGCGGACAGCAAGAAACCCACAAAAAATAAATAAATAACAGAGAGAGAATAATAAGTTATTCTCTCTATGTTATTTTTCAATGTTTCAAGTGATGCAGGTGTTTTTTTCCTTGTAGGTTTTTTAAATTAAAAAAACTTTAATTTTTCATAATGTTTAGTGAAATTATTTGGTAGTCTGAGGGTTGGCGCAACCAAAAAAGTTTGAGAACCACTGGTCTAAAGTTAACAGACAGTGTTTAAAAAGTGCAGTCCCCATGTTTACATATGTTTATTACAGTGACTGTGAATTACCTAAAGTAGTGTGGTAAAGCAACAGATCTGTTTTTATATTTCTGCAATCTACTTTAGTTTGTGTGATTTGTTACTGACTTTCATATGAATGTTTACACCAGGCTTATTTGTCAGTGCTTTATGTTGTCATAATTATTACATGCTTACAAGGTTGGAAGTTCAACAAATCAGTCAATATACTGTGATTGTAGTTGTTAAATAAAAATGTCATTCATATCAATTTATGCATCACCTAATTTCATCGTAACATATAGGCCTGGCCTACAGAAAAGAACATTTATGTTTAATCTATCTTAATAGTGTGTTGGGCATACTATACAATGATTTATAGCTTGTCTTTGTTGAATAATACAGAACATAAAGAGCTTTAAAAAAATAATTGCATATTAAATAGCAAACGCAATATTGGTAAAAAAAATCGCAATTAGATTATTTTCCAAAATCGTTCAGCCCTAATAAGAAGCTGCACGTGTGTGTGTATGTGTACTGGTATATATGGTATATGAGGACACAAATGTGTATAATGACATGGGTACTACAACATAAACATGGTTTATGAGGACACTTGCTGTGTCCCCGTAAAACAAAAGGCTTGAAAAACATACAAAACGGTGTTTTATGAAATTCAATAATTGCCAGTAGTTTTCTGTAAGGGGTAGGTTTAGGTGTAGGGCGATAGAAAATACAGTTTGTACAGTATAAAAACCATTACGCCTATGGAGAGTCCCCGTAAACCACAAATGCAAGTATGTGTGTGTGTTTGGTTACAGACATACATTTATATGCATGTGTGTGTGTTTTAGCCCAGAGGTAGAGGATTATGAGTAATATCATATTGGCATCTTAGAAAATACATTATGCTTCATTCAGAATGTCTCTCAGTTCACATGCCAACATTAGTCTTCATAAACAATACTACAACATTACATTTCTCTAATAGAACGCTCCATAATAACAAGCCCACGCACTGCAAAATCATAATCCATAAAAGCCCACATACGCTGTTTGATCTCTGCCCACAGCGCTCTGCATTTCTCCTGTGTTTGTTGCCGCGTTACCATTTCCTCTCTCTCTCTCTCTCTCATCTGCAGACACTCTGTATACACTGAGAGAGAGTGACACGTACAGCTACATCCCTCCCAATTGTACCACACACTTTGTAAACAGATTTGTTGATTTATAATGGAAGTGAGATAGTCGCGACAAAACTAGACTGCTCTCGTTATTCTTTACAAATTATTATTTAACACAACAAAATTAATGCTTCCATTATAATCAACAAGTAATTCATTAAAGTGATATAGTTTTGTCTCAACAGAATTACTTACCATTACCATTTTAATTCTAGTATAATGTATGAACTTCTTGATTATACCAACTAACTTAACTTATATATATATATACTTATATATATAATACTTCTTATGTATATATTAGTGCTGGGCAACGATTACAATTTTTAATCGTGATTAATCACATGATTTTTCTGTGATTAATCACATGATTTTTCTGTGATTAATCACGATTAAAATATGTCTTGTAAATCTCAACTTAAACATTAATGTAATCAAATTAAATAAAAAAACAAAGCTATTTGCCACTGCAAGGGTATTAACGTTTTTATAGAAAAATATTTTATAGTTTGTTATAGAAAAACAAATTATGCTAGTTCAGAGCCTCGATCATAACATTATAACAGCCACCTTCTGAGTAGAGACCTGCACTATCACGGTACCCAACGCAACAGAGTGCGGCACGGGAAAACACTTGATGGACGAGTGTGGGCGGGTAGAGACTCGTGTGTGCGGGATGCAGGAGAAAGGGTGTACTCACACTAGGCAACCTTAACCGTGCCCGAGTGCGTTTGACCCCCAAAGTCTGGTTCGTTTGACTAGTGTGATCGCTCCATGCTGCACTCGGGCGCGGTTCGTTTAGCCGACCCTGGCTCAGTTGGAAGAGGTGGGCAAGAGCACGGTTCACTTGGTCTCGGGCACGGTACGCATGTAATGTGAGCGGAGCGCGGAACTTCTGATACGTGCAGCATGATTGCGTGTACATTTCTGAGCGGCAAAAGTGATAGATCTGTAAAGCAATATATATTGTGAGAGGGCCATGTGTCACCGTGTTCCAAACGACTCAAAATAATAAACCACAAAGTTAACAAAATGATGCCCTCCACTGTGCTGAGCGAGAGCGCTTCTCTGCTGCCTTCATGTGCTATCGGAAACTTCCTATTTCCCACTTATGAAGTCGTGATTGCGAGCATGATTGTTGCATTCTTTTCTGTTAAAAATAACAGTGAACAGTGTTTTATGAATGTTGATGCTTAGCCTAAATAATTTTATCGGGAACGTTCATGTGAGCGCTGCTGCAGTCTTAGGCCCACCCCAAATGCTCTCATTGGTTGAGATGCGTGATGACGCTCGTCCCAAGCCAGTACTGATCAACATCCCACCCCTCCTGTGACCAATGGTTTGTCTGTATGTGTATTCAGAGTCAGTGAGCAACGGACTTTCAAAATAATAATAATAAAAAAAAAAAACTGCGTTAATGCGCAATAAAATAATTGTAGGCGTTAATTAATTAATGCGTTAACATGATAATAACTCGTTAACTTGCCCAGCCCTAGTATATATTAAGCTTCTGTCATCTCTCTACTGCAATCTTGGCCCATTCCTCGCCTGAAAAAGCTTTCAGATCACTGATAATCTCTGGCTTTCACATTGCCACTGCTTTCTTCAAATTCAACAAAATATTTTCAATGAGAATTAACTGTGGAGACTTAACAGGCCACTCAAGAACATTCTACGACCGAACCCTGAACCAAGCATAAGCAGATTTGGATGCATACTTTGGGATGATTGTCCTGCAGGAAAGTCCATTGATCATCATCTTCAGTCTTTGCACCAGAGGCATCAAAATGTAACACTTAACACTGGGTGTCAACACTCCATAAAACATTCTTTCAGAGCTCCACAGGTCTATCCAAATGAGTTTTAGCATGTTCAAGTTGGCCTTTTATGTTCTTCTTGGTCAAGAGTGGCATTCAGCAAGATGCCCCAGCATGAAGGCCATACTTGCCTTGTGTTCTTCTTATACTCTCCATTGAGATGTTTTTCCTCCTTTCATCGGGTCATCTTTCAAGTCTTTGGCAGTACATTCCAGGTTTTTCCTCAGCTGCTGTAATCAAACATTTTATGATATTGTGCTTTTTCTTCAATACATTTTAAGTTAAGGAATAAGACTACCAGCTGTGTCTCTAGGAATTTTTAATGACTTGGAAATCTTCATGTAGCCTTAGAGACTTTCTAACACAATAAAACTCTTTCTTCACTATAGCTTCTCTATAGCTTTTATGAGAGATCTGTTGACTTGTCATATTTTTCTACTCAAATTTAGCACATTGTAATGTCTCTGATTACTTAATCTTAGGGAATTAATTATTATTAATTCATTCAGGGTTTGAAAGGACTCGAAGCTGAAAATTCGAAGTCAACCTGATTAGAACTGATTTCAAATTTTAATGGTTTACACCTTATCAACGGTCGTCCAGCGAGACGTTAATGTTCATGTATCTTAACCATCTGATTATGGGTATTTTCCTTGGCCACAGGTCAATACAATTATGATAATTTGTAAGCTCCTAGCGAGGTAACGTGATCTTGGCAAGGTTTGACTTTAAAATTTTGCGACACCAGACAATGATTCTTTATAAATGAAACACAAATTGTATTGGCTATTCTAGATTACATTAAAACGAAGCTAAAACACACACATACACACACATTTATTACAGTTCTGAAGAATGAAAGTTACGGAGTTCTGAGGAAAGCCCAAAGTTTTAGCAAGATATTCGCTACAATTCTCTTACTGGCATCCTGAGAAAATCACAAAACAGAAATTTGGCTTATGTTTACTGCTTAAAATTAGCTCGACACCAGTTCAGCAGAGATAAGATTTTGTTCGTTTACTTACGTTTTTTTTGGGTGACAGCTGAAAAGCTGAGTTGTTCCTCGTGGCTACTGGAGGGGATTCCGTTGCTGGTTGGCTGTTGATCTGACGCCGGAATGACGTTTGGATGACGTCCTTTTGGGAGAGCCCTCCGGAGATTGGTTGGTTTCTTGATGACGCAGAGGCTTGAGCAGTTCTGCTAAAAGTCTGAGTTTGCAAGACTTTACGTTCTTTGAAGATTGCGAAGTTTCAACTGAAGTGTTTGAGTGTTAGATGATCGGTCGCTTTGATGGTAAGCGTGTGAGCAGCTCGTAACACGGCGAAAAGCGAAGAGCAACGAGGGCTTTGTGTCCATTTTTAAGCAGGCTGACTTTTGTCCCTCCCACAGGTCGTTGTTCCAATCCAGTGAGCAACGGACTTTCAAAATAATAATAATAAAAAAAAAAAACTGCGTTAATGCGCAATAAAATAATTGTAGGCGTTAATTAATTAATGCGTTAACATGATAATAACTCGTTAACTTGCCCAGCCCTAGTATATATTAAGCTTCTGTCATCTCTCTACTGCAATCTTGGCCCATTCCTCGCCTGAAAAAGCTTTCAGATCACTGATAATCTCTGGCTTTCACATTGCCACTGCTTTCTTCAAATTCAACAAAATATTTTCAATGAGAATTAACTGTGGAGACTTAACAGGCCACTCAAGAACATTCTACGACCGAACCCTGAACCAAGCATAAGCAGATTTGGATGCATACTTTGGGATGATTGTCCTGCAGGAAAGTCCATTGATCATCATCTTCAGTCTTTGCACCAGAGGCATCAAAATGTAACACTTAACACTGGGTGTCAACACTCCATAAAACATTCTTTCAGAGCTCCACAGGTCTATCCAAATGAGTTTTAGCATGTTCAAGTTGGCCTTTTATGTTCTTCTTGGTCAAGAGTGGCATTCAGCAAGATGCCCCAGCATGAAGGCCATACTTGCCTTGTGTTCTTCTTATACTCTCCATTGAGATGTTTTTCCTCCTTTCATCGGGTCATCTTTCAAGTCTTTGGCAGTACATTCCAGGTTTTTCCTCAGCTGCTGTAATCAAACATTTTATGATATTGTGCTTTTTCTTCAATACATTTTAAGTTAAGGAATAAGACTACCAGCTGTGTCTCTAGGAATTTTTAATGACTTGGAAATCTTCATGTAGCCTTAGAGACTTTCTAACACAATAAAACTCTTTCTTCACTATAGCTTCTCTATAGCTTTTATGAGAGATCTGTTGACTTGTCATATTTTTCTACTCAAATTTAGCACATTGTAATGTCTCTGATTACTTAATCTTAGGGAATTAATTATTATTAATTCATTCAGGGTTTGAAAGGACTCGAAGCTGAAAATTCGAAGTCAACCTGATTAGAACTGATTTCAAATTTTAATGGTTTACACCTTATCAACGGTCGTCCAGCGAGACGTTAATGTTCATGTATCTTAACCATCTGATTATGGGTATTTTCCTTGGCCACAGGTCAATACAATTATGATAATTTGTAAGCTCCTAGCGAGGTAACGTGATCTTGGCAAGGTTTGACTTTAAAATTTTGCGACACCAGACAATGATTCTTTATAAATGAAACACAAATTGTATTGGCTATTCTAGATTACATTAAAACGAAGCTAAAACACACACATACACACACATTTATTACAGTTCTGAAGAATGAAAGTTACGGAGTTCTGAGGAAAGCCCAAAGTTTTAGCAAGATATTCGCTACAATTCTCTTACTGGCATCCTGAGAAAATCACAAAACAGAAATTTGGCTTATGTTTACTGCTTAAAATTAGCTCGACACCAGTTCAGCAGAGATAAGATTTTGTTCGTTTACTTACGTTTTTTTTGGGTGACAGCTGAAAAGCTGAGTTGTTCCTCGTGGCTACTGGAGGGGATTCCGTTGCTGGTTGGCTGTTGATCTGACGCCGGAATGACGTTTGGATGACGTCCTTTTGGGAGAGCCCTCCGGAGATTGGTTGGTTTCTTGATGACGCAGAGGCTTGAGCAGTTCTGCTAAAAGTCTGAGTTTGCAAGACTTTACGTTCTTTGAAGATTGCGAAGTTTCAACTGAAGTGTTTGAGTGTTAGATGATCGGTCGCTTTGATGGTAAGCGTGTGAGCAGCTCGTAACACGGCGAAAAGCGAAGAGCAACGAGGGCTTTGTGTCCATTTTTAAGCAGGCTGACTTTTGTCCCTCCCACAGGTCGTTGTTCCAATCAGATAGTGGCTGCGGGGCTTAGCCACGCCC
>NW_015505456.1:287870-303323 GCF_001515645.1 Sinocyclocheilus grahami | reverse complement strand
CAGTGAGCAACGGACTTTCAAAATAATAATAATAAAAAAAAAAAACTGCGTTAATGCGCAATAAAATAATTGTAGGCGTTAATTAATTAATGCGTTAACATGATAATAACTCGTTAACTTGCCCAGCCCTAGTATATATTAAGCTTCTGTCATCTCTCTACTGCAATCTTGGCCCATTCCTCGCCTGAAAAAGCTTTCAGATCACTGATAATCTCTGGCTTTCACATTGCCACTGCTTTCTTCAAATTCAACAAAATATTTTCAATGAGAATTAACTGTGGAGACTTAACAGGCCACTCAAGAACATTCTACGACCGAACCCTGAACCAAGCATAAGCAGATTTGGATGCATACTTTGGGATGATTGTCCTGCAGGAAAGTCCATTGATCATCATCTTCAGTCTTTGCACCAGAGGCATCAAAATGTAACACTTAACACTGGGTGTCAACACTCCATAAAACATTCTTTCAGAGCTCCACAGGTCTATCCAAATGAGTTTTAGCATGTTCAAGTTGGCCTTTTATGTTCTTCTTGGTCAAGAGTGGCATTCAGCAAGATGCCCCAGCATGAAGGCCATACTTGCCTTGTGTTCTTCTTATACTCTCCATTGAGATGTTTTTCCTCCTTTCATCGGGTCATCTTTCAAGTCTTTGGCAGTACATTCCAGGTTTTTCCTCAGCTGCTGTAATCAAACATTTTATGATATTGTGCTTTTTCTTCAATACATTTTAAGTTAAGGAATAAGACTACCAGCTGTGTCTCTAGGAATTTTTAATGACTTGGAAATCTTCATGTAGCCTTAGAGACTTTCTAACACAATAAAACTCTTTCTTCACTATAGCTTCTCTATAGCTTTTATGAGAGATCTGTTGACTTGTCATATTTTTCTACTCAAATTTAGCACATTGTAATGTCTCTGATTACTTAATCTTAGGGAATTAATTATTATTAATTCATTCAGGGTTTGAAAGGACTCGAAGCTGAAAATTCGAAGTCAACCTGATTAGAACTGATTTCAAATTTTAATGGTTTACACCTTATCAACGGTCGTCCAGCGAGACGTTAATGTTCATGTATCTTAACCATCTGATTATGGGTATTTTCCTTGGCCACAGGTCAATACAATTATGATAATTTGTAAGCTCCTAGCGAGGTAACGTGATCTTGGCAAGGTTTGACTTTAAAATTTTGCGACACCAGACAATGATTCTTTATAAATGAAACACAAATTGTATTGGCTATTCTAGATTACATTAAAACGAAGCTAAAACACACACATACACACACATTTATTACAGTTCTGAAGAATGAAAGTTACGGAGTTCTGAGGAAAGCCCAAAGTTTTAGCAAGATATTCGCTACAATTCTCTTACTGGCATCCTGAGAAAATCACAAAACAGAAATTTGGCTTATGTTTACTGCTTAAAATTAGCTCGACACCAGTTCAGCAGAGATAAGATTTTGTTCGTTTACTTACGTTTTTTTTGGGTGACAGCTGAAAAGCTGAGTTGTTCCTCGTGGCTACTGGAGGGGATTCCGTTGCTGGTTGGCTGTTGATCTGACGCCGGAATGACGTTTGGATGACGTCCTTTTGGGAGAGCCCTCCGGAGATTGGTTGGTTTCTTGATGACGCAGAGGCTTGAGCAGTTCTGCTAAAAGTCTGAGTTTGCAAGACTTTACGTTCTTTGAAGATTGCGAAGTTTCAACTGAAGTGTTTGAGTGTTAGATGATCGGTCGCTTTGATGGTAAGCGTGTGAGCAGCTCGTAACACGGCGAAAAGCGAAGAGCAACGAGGGCTTTGTGTCCATTTTTAAGCAGGCTGACTTTTGTCCCTCCCACAGGTCGTTGTTCCAATCAGATAGTGGCTGCGGGGCTTAGCCACGCCCTGTGTGGTTCCTTTTTTCATGCACAAGTCACATGCTCCCGTGGGCGTATTCCTGCAAGTTTTAATAACTTCTTATAAAAATATCATCACCGGAAAATGATGCCGAATATAAAATTTTCACTCACACCAATGTTCTGTGAATAAAACAAGCTTTCATTCAAGCTCAAACAACAGGTATTTTGCATACACAGTAATCGTAATAACTAAAATAAATTTTATAAGGTGGTGATTAAGATATCATGGTTTCAATAAACACATCAAATATATATATACGGCATAACACATACAGTGGATACATTTTCACTACTTATGAGTTTTAAACGCTTGTCTTTTAAAATCGTCATGCAAGGTCCTGTTTCTTTTGTTGTAAGAGAAGTTTGTAAGGGTTTCAGACAGTGGCAGGAAGCAGATGTTCAATGGGTCATGTGGCGTCACGCTGTATAGATTGAATCACGTTATCACTGTTCCTTAGGTCTGTTGTTCTGCAAGCCTGAGGGTGTGATTAAATTACTCATCCTTTTCCTGCTGGATATACTAGTTCTATTCATTGGCGATCACATGACATCACAAGTTATTTTCAGTACTGATACAAAAGATCTCTGTGTTATCTCCTCATTGGATTAGTTCGAAGCCTCATGATGAGTTGATTCAGTGGCATATCAGTCCTGGTATTAAGAAATCCCTACAACATGCATGGGCTAATTGTATGTATGTGTAACAGCTCAAACTAATTCTGTTTTCTAATAGAGTGCCTAAATGTTTAATTGCGTTTTAAGACAATTTTGTTCCCCACCATACAAATAAGTGACTAAAAAACAACAATGTTGAATAGGGGTTGAATAATTATGAAGTAGTTCTATTATTAAAAAAACGTATAACTCAAAATATTACATTATATATTGACATTATCACTTATAATATACCAGTAAAGTGTTATAGATGCAATTTTCTTAATGTCCTGGATCTTCAGAAAAGCTTGTATTTGTAAAGTACTGCAGTCTCTGTGTGGGGGGGGGGGGTTATATACAGTTGCAAATTTTGATTGCAACTGTATATAAAAGGTGTATATTATTGGGTATATAATTATAATTTATATCGTTTTCTTATGTTTATTGAAAATTACTGTTTTAAACTATTATTATCTTTCAGCTCACTGTTGGCTCTGAAATCATCTCATGTATCTCCCTTTGCGAGCCGAAGAAAGATTATTGGCTTGCAGCTCCACAATTTCTCTCACTCTTTCCTGTAGAACAACACTACTGCAGATTAATAGCACACACTAGCTCACTTTAGACGAGCTAAAATGGTTTATATAACAGGCAGTATGATAATGTAATTTAGCATATTAGAACGCACTTCTTGAGTTCTTCTACTCGATTAAATTGAGCATCTGTGTCCCCTTGCACAGGTGTGAGAAATTTTGAGAATTTTCCTCCCCATTCCCTTCTTCCTTTTGTGTGATTGCAGCTAAATATTTCTCTGAAGCTGTCAGCATTATGCGGCGTGCGTAGCAGGACGTGAAACCCAGCCATCGGTATGAAAGCGATGCTGTTATTACAAAGATATGAAACCATACACAAGGCCAATACAAGGTTTTGTTTCAGTTGAATGAATTCAATCTCGGCGATCTCTCCATGCTGAACGGAATACAGAGTTGAACCCATAGCTCAACACATACAGTACCATCCCTAAGACTTCAAAGAATCTCAAGAACAGTGTTCTGGGTAACCAGTGAGGTCTGTAATACCTTTCTGTTAGCATTCCCATTACTCCTAATGCCATTTTGCAAAGGATTCCCAGAAATATGCTCAGTAACTGTGTAGTTTAAGATCTGTTGTTATTTGTTTTAACATTTCTAAAATAAAAAAAATAAAATCAATAGAAAGGTACAGGGCAACGAACAGGATTCATGAACAAAAGTCTTTCATAAACAGGTTCTTAATTGAATCAAAAACGCACAGCATGCATAATGTCGTCTGCCTCATGAACAAATGACTAGTTGCTTTCAATGAATGAGAATCATGCAACGCAATAATCTGATTCACAAACAAATTACTCTTATGAACCAGTACTATTTAATGAAGCCTTACATTTCAACCAGTGTAGTCCAACTCACAAACAAATAATTTTTTGTGAACTTGTTATATTTATAGATCAAAAACGTGTATGCACAAATGACTCCTATGCCACAGTTATTTTTAATGAATCAAAATTGTACATTTCAACCAGTGTAGTCAAATTCACAAACAAATGACTCTTATGAACCAATTCTATTTAATTATTCCCCAAATGTACAGTGCAACCTGTATAGTCCAATTCACAAACAAAATATCTTAATGAACTAGTTATATTTAATGACTCAAAAATGTACAATGCAACCGTAGTCTGATTCACAAATAAATGGCTCTTATGAACCAGTTCTATTTAATGAAACAAAAACATATGCAACCAGTGTAATCTGATTCACAAACAAATTACTCTTATGAGCTAGTTCTGTTTAATGAATTAAAAAACATACAGTACAACCAGTGAAGTCTGATTCACAAACCAATGATTCTTATGAACTTGTTCTATTTAATGAATCAGAAATGTACAGAACAACCAGTGTAGTCCGATTCAAAAATAAATGACTCTTATGAACCAGTTCTTTTTAGTAAATAAAAAACATATGAATTATATGAATCGTATGATTTTTTTTCCAGTTTAACCTAAACATACATAACATGACTAGTGATGTAGCTTGATTCCTGAAGCAAATCACACTGTTGCTTTAACATTTGAATAGTTAAAAATAAAAACGCATAAACACAGCCTTGCGGAATTTACAGCACTAGAAAAATTATTTTTCAAAGCCGTAAATAAAACAAAGATTAATTCAATTCAAGTTTATTTGTATAGCTTTTTCACGATGCAAATCGTTGCAAAGCAGCTTTAAAGAAAATTTAAGTTTCTACATTATATTTAGTAATAGTTTATCAGTGGTGACTATCTCAAGTTGATGTCCATATGGCAAGACGTATGGTAAAAATCAAGCAGTTAGTTAATGTCATGTAATCAAACAGACGGTGAACACTATTAACAGCAATGATTATATGTTGCGATCAAACTTATAGCAATATTTGGTAGTTTTGTATGTTGGCATCATCTGAGGTCATTGTTGGGATGCCAATCCCGTGGCTAAAACAGAGAAGGTAATAATGACGTGACATGACATGTGGCCAAGTATGGTGACCCATACTCGGAATTAGTGCTCTGCATTTAACCCATCCAAAGTGCACACACACACACAGCAGTGAACACACACCCGGAGCAGTCGGCAGCCATTTTTGCTGCAGCGCCCGGGGAGCAGTGCGGGGGTTCGGTGCCTTGCTCAAGGGCACCTCAGTCGTGGTATTGAAGGTGGGAGAGAGCGCTGTACATTCCCCCCCACCTACAATCCCTGCCAGTACGAGACTCGAACCCACAACCTTTGGGTTACGAGTCCGACTCTCTAACCATTAGGCCACGACTTCCTCTTTAGAGAGAAATTAGCATAGCTGCTGTTCCCCAGATTACTTAATTGTATTTTACAAGAAAATGTGTTTAATTCAACACGTTTCTTTATAATTGTTTGTAAAGTGCAACGATTTATTCATTATTTACAATTTCAAAGTGAAAATAGTTGCAAAGTCAATCCTAAACCAATGTTTTATTCAGTGATAGCAGAAAGAGTATATCTTGATTAATGCCCAAATTAAAAATATATCAAATGAGTGAATCAGCTTAGCGGCAATGCAGTTATATTCTCTAAAAGTAATCTTCCCTAGTACAGTCTTTGTGTTTCGTAGCTCTTACCAGGTGGTGTTGCCATCCTGCAAGCAGAGGTGGCATGTGCCACCCAGTTGGGGGAAGTGGCGCTTTGCCACAGCCAGCCGTGCCATGTTCACTGAAGGATGTTTGAGATGGTGTGTGTGTATGCGGCCCACGGTCCATTAACAGAAGGACTGATTTGACACCAGCCCCGTCCCCCTGTTTGTGTGATCGTGTGTGTGTGTGTGTAGGACAACCGACTCCCTTCAGCAGGACAGATTGCTTTGCTGGTCTATGGCGGTGACACCTGCCTCCTGCCAAAACAGACCCACTGCTCACTGAGGACCTGCTGAGAACTGTGTCTGTCTGCCCTGGCAGCGCTCCTATTGGCTGCCTGCCACAAGCTCCGCCTACTTTCAACACCATCTTGAGATGGTTGAGGTGGGGAGGGACTTCCCATAATCCCCATTTGACTGACAGCGGGAGAGGGCCGCTCCCAGAGGGGGATTCACTGCCGGGGGTACAGTAGCCAGATCTACATGTAAAGTAAAGTGGCTCACAGGCAAACACTGGCTGTATTCAGAATAGCATACTTCTGTATTAAAATTTTCTTCATGTATGTAACATGCGTAAGCTTTTTTTTTTTTCTGTGGCACGAATGAACTAAAGTAATAGCAACTGTGATTTTTAACAGTGATGTCTTTCTTGGATCATTATTTGATATTTAAAATTTACACAAAATTAAATGCAAAATAAAAGAACAGAATATTCTAATATATTCAGTAATTATAAATAAGTCAGTTCAATTTATAATTAAACATTAATTTCATTATTTTAATACTAAAATATTCAAATGTTTAAAATTTTTAAATAATACAATTATTTCTAAAAATACTCAATAATGTATCAGAATGCTGGCAGTTAAAAAAGTTCTACACAAAATTAGATGCAAAATAAAATAATATAATAATCATAAATACATATAAGGAAATAATTTAAAATATATTAAAATATAATAAATAATTGTTCAAATAACATTACATCTATAATTAAAAAGTATCTTAATATTATAATGATACAATATTATTAAAATGTTTGTAATATTTTTTTAAATAATACAATTATTCAAAATTATTTGATCAGAATTTCAACAGTTAAGATTTTCTAGACAAAATTAGATGCAAAATAAAATAGCCAAATAACTAGGTCCATAGGTACTGTACAGTACGCTAAACTCGTAAAAAATAAAGGTTCTTCATTGCATCCATAGAACCTTTCCGTTACACAAAAGGTTACTAAGAAGAAAATATTCTTTTAAGAATTGTTCACTGAAAGGTTGTTTGGGGGAACCAAAAATTGTTCTTCTTTCATCACTGCGAAAACTCCCTTTTGGAACCTTCATTTTTAAGAGTGCAAGTGCAGTATGCGATATGTGGTATGCTAGTATTCTGAACATATTCACACTGAACATTTTTCAGTTTCTTTCAAATTAAATTGTTTGGCCACAATCAAAGACAGCCTTGATAAGATATGAGAGTCTTTAAGAAATCACAAACAGAATCTGAGATTGTTTGTTCTGCTCATTATGAAGAGCTGTTGTTTATTTATTTTTAAATCGTGTTAATTTGTGTCACTCAGCACTGCGCTTATTTAATCTCCAGAACAGCAGCGTTTCTGACAGGTTTTACGGCAGATTGTACTCTGTGTGCTACACGAGAACAATCACAATGAATGTAAAGTTCAACATTTCACCACTCTGGGTTAATAAACCCCCTGAGGTAATGGGGTATGCAAATTAAGTTGGAAACACTTTTTTGAGTAACGGTTTATGAACGGTTTATTTAAAAGGTCTAGTTCACCCAAAGAAATCTTGCAGTCTTATAATTCAGCAAATATTGATAGGAATTTCAGTCTGTCCCTCTCACAAATTTATCATATGACTTCAGAATACTCAAAATGCACTCTTAAAAATAAAGGTGCTTAAAAGGTTCTTCACAGTGATGCCACAGAAGAACGTTTTTTTGGTTCCACAAAGAACCATCTCTTTCTTACCTTTTTATAATCTGAAGAACCTTCTTTCGCCACAAAGAACCTTTTGTGGAACAGAAAAGTTCTGCAGATGTTAAAGGTTCTTTATGGAACCATTTAGACAAAAAAAAGGTTCTTCTATGGCATTGTGAAGCACCTTAATTTTTAAGAGTTTAGTATTATAATGAATATATAGCGGTCAAATTTGCTGAAATATTACCTACCCTCAGGCCATGCAAGATGTAGATGAGTTTGTTTCTTCATGGGAGCAGATTGGAGAAATTTAGCAGTACATCATTTGCTCACCATCATGCAATGCAGTGAATGGGTGCCGTCAGAATGAGAGTCCAAACAGCTGCTAAAAACATCACAATAATCCACACCACTCCAGTCCATCAGTTAACATCTTGAGAAGTGAAAAGCTGCACGTTTGTAAGAAACATATCCATGATTAACGTGTTTTTAATTTCAAACAATTATTTCTGACTAGAATATGAGTCCTCTATCCATAACATGTCTTTCTCCAGTAAAATAATTGATTTTGAAATCAATTTTGAAGTCCAAAATTGTTGTAAACAAATAGAGTTTGATGTGAGAGGACAACAGGTGATGGACTTTTTCACACCACTCCAGTCCATCAGTTAACATCTTGAGAAGTGAAAAGCTGCACGTTTGTAAGAAACATATCCATGATTAACGTGTTTTTAATTTCAAACAATTATTTCTGACTAGAATATGAGTCCTCTATCCATTACATGTCTTTCTCCAGTAAAATAATTGATTTTGAAATCAATTTTGAAGTCCAAAATTGTTGTAAACAAATAGAGTTTGATGTGAGAGGACAACAGGTGATGGACTTTTTTACTGGAGAAAGCGTCATTATGGATTATGGGCTTATATTTTGGCCAGAGGCAATGATTTAAAGTTAAAATGCCTTAATCATGGATTTGTTTCTTACAAATATGCAGCTTTTCGCTTCACAGGATGTCAACTGATGGACTGGAGTGGTTTGGATTATTGTGATGTTTTTAGCAGCTGTTTGGACTCTCATTCTGACGGCACCCATTCACTGCAGAGGATCCATAGGTGAGCAAGAGATGTAACTCTGCATTTCTACAAACCTCTTGTATAAAAACTCATCTACATCTCGGATAGCCTGTCAGCTAATTTACATTTTGGGTGAACTATTTCTTTAATATAAATAAGAAGGGCAGATTCCACCATAAGCACAGATATTGTTTGTCTGATTCCATCGCTGTTTTTATTTATTTATGGCCCAGTGGTGAGGTCATAATCATGTGTTTGTGAGAGTCCTTCATTATTTATATCTAAGTGCTCTAGTGCCCTTCGTGCTTGTTTTATGGCTGAGGTGATGTCAGGTGCAGAATCTTTTCATTTCTTCTCATTCACCACCATAAGGATGACACATTTAGACATACCATCTAGTTTTGTAAATTACAGACAACATGCCAAACCCTCCTGCCCCTTCACATGCCACTCATGCACATTCTGAACCTGAATTATTAATATTATGGTTATTTTTTCCCTGATTATTATTATTATGTTGCAGTTGTTAAGAAACAGATTTCGCCTTCGGCCATCACAGTAGGGATTTTCGTGTGTAGCGTGGGCTTTCAGCGTCGCGCTGCTGTGAATTTTGATGAGACCTTGAAAACTAAATTGAATGTTGCAGCAAGTCTCTCTCTTCTCTATCTGAGGCTTTACTATATCAGCCTCTTTTTCTCACTCCCAAAATACCTTTCTGCTATGTTTTTTTTTTGGTACGTTTGCGTACAACACACACAAAACAGAGACACAAACTAATGTGACGTATATCATATATAGACTATATCAGGCAGGTAATGTAGGAACAAATTGTAAATATGAAATATTTGAGTCCTTTAAATCACTGCATTGCTATAGAATAGAATAAAACAGAAAATAAACCTTTAAATATTAGAAGGAAAAAAAACTGACAAATTAAATGCTATTTCTAGGTATGCTATTTTTTATTTTAAAAACCCACTCTAATGAAATAATTAACATCAAAGACGGTTATGATAACGGTGAAGTATTTAGCCAATTATAGTCAACCACTTTCTCTCTACACACATACACGCTTTCTCGTTCTGAGTTGGTGAGGTGTTGATGTAGTTTAGAAAGAGAGATCTCAGTACTAACACATTACCATCTCGTCTGCTGCTAAATGTGCTTTCTGATGGCATCAGTGCTCGCCTGCGGCTCTTCAAAGAGGCTCATTTTGCTAAACCCAGATTTTTTTTTGCTCAGAGGTTCTATTTCTTTGAGGTCTCAGATAAAGTTTGTTTGAATATCGACTTTGTCTCAGATGTCTCTCAGATACTGTAAGATACTGTCGCTCAGATAATTTGTTTTTTGAAAGACTTGTGAATTTTTGGTATCTTGGTGAATCTGAGCAGTTTGAGACATTGCTGAGATATCTTCTAAAACTCTAAATGAGACAAATGTGCAATTTCTAGGGTATTTTCACTCTTGGAATTCTCTGATGGACGATGATGGAGATGTTTGGTCTCATTGCAGTCTAGGAGAAAAAAATAAGATATCAACAAGCCATAATTTTCCCTTTTCAACATTAAAATGGAGGTCTGTTGTAATGAAATCTGTAATTAAAAAAAAAAATCAACCAAATCTCTCTCTCCGTCTCTCAGGAGCTGTCTGAGGTGAACTCCACACAGGTGAGGAGTCAGACGAACACGGCTCGTGTGGATGGATTACGGCCGGGCACCATGTACGTGATGCAGGTTCGCGCCAGGACGGTTGCCGGTTTCGGCAAATACAGCAGCAAAATGTGCTTCCAAACCCTCACAGATGGTACGAACCCCCACGCCAATGCCTGCGTGTGTTTGTGTGTGAGCTGTGTGTATGTGTGTGGAGGCACTCTTTGGATCCGGGTGATCTCGTTCCTCGAGCTGATTTATTTAGAGTTGTCGAAATAAATGCTTCACTGTTCCATTTTTATGCTCAGTAGATTCCAAGTTTGACTGATCATCATTGTGTGTCATAGGCAGGTTGTGTGTGTGTGTGTGTGTGTGTGTGTGTGTGCGCGTGTGCATGTGCATGTGTGTGTGCATTTGACTGTTTTCCAGACAAACTGCTTAGTTCAATGATCTTCATCAGGACCATGTGTGGCATTCAAGCTTTCCCAGAATGCTTAGCTCATCGATAAGAGAATGATGTGATTAATCATCATCTGTGGGGGGTCCAGTATCTATCTATCTATCTATCTATCTATCTATCTATCTATCTATCTATCTATCTCTATCTATCTATCTATCTATCTATCTATCTATGTGTCTGTCTGTCTGTCGTTCTATCATTCTATTGTTCTATCTATTGTTCTGTTGTTCTTTCCTTTTATCTATCTATCATTCTATGTATTGTTCTTGTTGTTCTGTCTATCATTCTTGCTCTCTATCCATCAATTAATCTACAGTATATATAATTTTGTATATTGTTATATTGTTCTATTGTTATTTCTATAGTTCTATCATTCTATTGTCTATTTATTGTTCTAGCATTCTATCTGTTGTTCTATCTTTCATTCTATCCACCATTCTATCTATCTAGCTCTTTTTATCATGTTTTTTTTTCTTATTTGTTCCTCCCAGCCAACTTTCTCATTCTTTAACTCTCATCCTCTGTTTATTTTTTCTCTTTCACTCTCTCTCAGCGGAAGTAAATGGATGTGTTTATTGTGTCTTAGGGCTCATTTCATTCATCAGTGGTTGAACACACACACGCATACGCGTGCACAAGGGGAAAAAAATATTTTTTTTCATCTGAGGTTCATTTGATTGTTTCCGAGTCCATTCTTTTTCCTTTTTTGTCAATTTGTTTTTATGGAAATGTAGGCCTTTGTAAACTTTAAAATGGACAACAAGAAACATAAATAGCCCCCCCCTCTCTCTCTCTCACACACACACACACACTCGTAACCTCTGTCTCTCTCATGGGTTTGATTAATGGCTCTGTATCTGTAGTCTAGCATGTCCTGCCTGATGACTGTGCCAGGGACACACACACACACACACACACACACACACACTGTGGATGCCAAGGGGACTGGACTCTACAGGACAGAAAGACATCCGCCAGGCAGCTGGCTAGTTCCTGGGGCTTCACACACAAACACACACACTTTACCTGTCCAGCTCACTTGCACATTCATTTTTTAGGCTTTTACCCAACCCTCCTTGTCTTTGCTGTCACACTGGTGTAAATATAACTGAACTGCTCTGGCAATCTGGGACACACACACACACACACACAGAGACACAGGTCTAATGTGTGAACATGGCCCCGTTGTTAAACGGTGTGATACATGTTCTTTCTTGACTATAATTAATGCATTTGCTGTTTAAATCTGCATTTATGCATTTTGCATATCTAATGCATCTTACACTGTATTCAATGTATACATATTATCAGTTAATGCATTCTCTAAGAATCAAACCCATGACCTTGGCCATGCTTTACTGTTTAGCTACAAGATATGCAGGTTATTCATGGCACACACACCACAAACATGCAATACATGCAACAAACACACAATAAATCATAAAGCACTTAAGTTAACCATGTAGTGAAATCACTTATAGACATGTGCATGCAACAGACTTGCAAATCAGCTATGCAAATACACACACTAAAAATACGCATGGCTGATTTGCGTGTTTGTTGCATGCATGTGTGTGTGTGATTTGCATGACTGATTTGCATGTATCAGTTTTGAATGCTTTTTGCATGCATGTGCTGCATGTTTATATGCTGAGTGCAGCTGTGTGTTGCATGTTTGTTGTGGATGTGAGTGCAGGTTTGTTGCATGTGTGATTTTAATGGTGGTTTTGTATGTTTATGTTTTGTTGATTGCATGCGTGTTTGAATGATTGTGTGTTTTGGTTTTTGGATGTTTTGTTGCATGCATGTGCTGTTTGGTATTGCATTGCATGTTTGTTGCATGTTCAGTGTGTGTATTTGCATTGTTGATTTGCATATTTGTTGCGTTCACATGAGTGTGGTTTGCATGATTGATTTTTGTGTATTTGCTGGGTGCATGAGTGTATGTTCCGTGTTTGGTATTTGCATGGCTGATTTGCAGATTTGTTGCATGTGTGTTTGTATATTTGATTTTTGAATTGTATGTTTATGTTTTTTGTTGCATGTGTGTGACTTGCATGATTGACTTGTGGTTCGGTTTTGGTTGATTGTTACATGATGTGCTGCATGTTTGTTAAACGTACAATGTGTTTTGTATTTGCATGGCTTTATTTGGCTGTATTTGTTGCATGCATGTGGGTATGATTTGCATCACTGATTTGTTTCATTTTCAGTGTTTGTTGCATGCATGCATTTCATGTTGTTGTGCATTTGCATGAATGGTTTGTATGTGTGTTGTATGCAAGTGCTTCTATGTAATTTGAATGATTTAATAGTTTGTGTGCTTATGCATCGATGTGTATGTGTTGCAAGTTTTAGGTTTGTGCATTTGCAACACATGCATGCACAAAAAACTGAAAAACACCTAAAACTGAAAACTGAAACACAAATCAGTCATACAAGTCATACAAACATGTATGTAATACAGAAACAAAGCAATCAAGTAAATTAACTTAGCCATAGAGTATGCATGTACTCAACAAACAGACAGACATGCACACTTACATCATCGTGCAGTGTTGAAATATGGTATTCACTAACACAAATGAAATGGAAAATACAGACAGAACACAATGATGTCACACTGATGAAGACAAAACTCCCTGTGCATGTGTGTGCAGGCATATCCGTGCCGTCATACTCACTAAAGTAATTAGTGCCCGCGTTTGCCCTGCACCAACTAACGGGTACATCCACTGGCATTCTGCCATGGCACGACATTCGTTACGACAATTAGCACCAATCACGGGGGAGAGAAGTCCACCTCACGCACACACACCTTCACAAGAAGCACAACACATGCTCTCCCTGGAGTCTGTCTCTCTCTCTCTCTCTCTCTCTCTCTCTCGTTTTGACAGCCAGGTGTAATGACGAGAAATGATTCTGTTAAATGAGGGGTGTTTAGGGCCCAGTACTCACAGATACTGCTCTACTTTCTGTTGGCCATTATGGATTTAGCCAGTATGCTAAAAACGACCACGAGTGTGATTGTTTAAAATAGTGTGCTATGACACTTACATGCATATGCAACATTTTAATACACCTACATTCACAAAAAATGCACACGATATGGGTGGAAATTGTGAATTAAAATGAGTTGTGCTTGCTTCCTACTGGTTTAAAGTGGTCTAGTCCAATGTGCTCCTGCAGTCCAGCACTGTGCTGGTTATATGTAACTGTGTTACACCGTTTCGTCCCATGTTTGAGTAAGATAAACACTTTAGAAGCACACAAATCAACCATATGCATACAATAAACATGCAACATGTAAAAATGTTTTTTTTACTGTATTTTTTTTTACCAAAATACAGTAGAAAAATTATTATTGTGAAATATTATTACAATTTAATATAACCATTTTCTATTTTAATATATTGTAAAATATTTATTCCTGTGATGTAATGCTGGATTTTCAGCATCATTGCTCCAGTCTTCAGTGTCACGTGATCATTCAGAAATCATTCTAATATGCTAATATTTGCTGAATAAGAAACATTTCTTATCATTATCAATATTGAAAACAGTTGTGCTGCTTAATATTTTTGTGGAAACTGTGATATATTATTTCAGGATTCTTTGTAAATATCTTACCTGTCACTTTTAAATCAATTGAATGCATCATTTCTGAATAAAAGTATTAATTTATTCAAAAAAAAAAAAACTTTTGTACGGTAGTGTGCATAATGCAACTTACATACAATAATACATTTATGTAGAATGCAATTAAATCATAAGTAACCCCTATGTTTTTAGTTGTTGGGCTGTTTACACGTAGCTTCATGTAGCAAGCAGCTTTTTCAAGAGATAGATCTGTCTGTCAAACACAGAATGACAAATAATGATGTATATCAGTCTCTTTCGCTCATGCAACGTCTTGTTTCTTCCCACAACTAGCTTTCTCATTGTTTCTGACACGCTTCTTCTTTTATGTTTACATAGCTTTGTGTATAGCCACATTTTGTTAGTTCTTAGTATTATTTCAGAAAATACTGTGACTGCAGTTTATGCTACTTACAATTATGAGCAGCTTGTAGTTTAGCATGCTACGATCTCAAAGTAGCTTCCTCAAACCACTCAAATGTTTGTTCTCCTGTATATGCGTGAACCGCTCAAAGGTTTGTCTGTATTTGAACATCGACTAAAGACATTCCATCCTTGTCTTTGTTGTTTTTAGACTGTGATGGCAGGATTAGCCATGTTGATGGGCCGCACACATCGCTCACACACACTTCACCAGTCGCTGTCATTCGGCTGTGTACCTTAAGTGTTTTCCTTCCCTCCTTTCATTCCGTCTGTCCTTTTTCATCGCTCTTTCTCAGTTGACATCTGTCAGCGCTAGGCATTAGTATTACCTGACCACCGTGTTTTAGCGCTTCCTTTTGTATCATTGTATCACTCTACTATCCCTCTCTCTTTTTCCTCTACTCTGTTTCATTCAAAGCTCGCACCTCCTCAGTTCTTAAATCTGTATTCTTTTCCTCCGTACGTCTTTGTGTGACCCCCCCCCCCCCCCCCCCTCCCCCCCCCTCTCTCCTCCACCTACACCTCCCCCCTC
>NW_015505456.1:280906-287744 GCF_001515645.1 Sinocyclocheilus grahami | reverse complement strand
CCCCCCCCCCCCCCCCTCCTCAATCTCCTATTCATGCAGTCCATGGAACACTTCCCTGAATGGCTTCTCTTGAAATGTTTTGTTTACGTTCTTTCATCCCCTGTTTCATCTCTATAGGCAGCGGCTATTTCAGTCATTTCTGTAGCCTAATGCATCCTGTCTCTCTCTGTCTAGACGACTATAAATCAGAGCTGAGGGAGCAGTTGCCGCTGATTGCGGGCTCAGCCGCGGCTGGAGTGGTCTTCATTGTGTCTCTGGTGGCAATATCTATAGTCTGTAGCAGGTGAGTTGGCCATTATGGAACCAGACGTATGACTGCTGCATGTGCTCTCAAGGATGAAAAGCCTCGAACTAGTTCAGACTAGCTGAATGTGTTCCTGGGTTATGCTTTTACTTAAAGTAAATGTGAAATGTCATATACCAAATCATCTGCAATGGAGCCATCTACAAATATGTATCGATAATTTGGTCAGTGATACAAACAGAAACATTGACAAATCAGATATTTAATCTAAAATGTTTAACATGTTATGAATTATATACTCTACTATTCAAAAGTAGGAGGTCTGTAAGAGAGTAGAACAGTAATATTGTGAAATATTACAGTATAGTTTATTTTTATGATAGTGAAGCTGAATTTTCAGCATCATTACTTGTCATGTGTCACAGTGTCACATGATCCTTCATAAATATAAAAATACAAATTCTAATACGCTGCTTGTTGTTGAGTTGTTGCTCATGAAACATTTCTACATTTCATATATATATATATATATATATATATATATATATATTAGCATTTATTTGAAAATCATTTATTCGTATCTTTTGTAACGTTATGATTGTCTTTACTGTCACTTTTGATCAATTTAATGCATCCTGGCTAAATAAAAGTATAAACAATACTTATTGACCCCGAACTTTTGAACAGTACTATTTTTATGTATTTAATATTAAACATTTTAGTGCATATTAATCATAAAATAGTACACATTTTAATTATATATTGATTAAATCTAAGTTTATTTACTTTTCTAGCATTTTATTACCATTGTAAACATTTAATATTGAACACCATAGTACATACTAGCTTCTTTTTTTTTTTTTTTAATTTTCAGGGATTTGTTCATGCCATATTTCAAATCTCATTGGTTGGAAGATAACCACTAGCTCTCCTCATAGCACAAACTCATACTGATAAATTGGTCTTTATCTGAGTTGGTTTTTTGCTGTAGTGTAACATTAATGATGGGTGAGCTGATGCAATTCCTGTAAACAGTAAGCAATTCAAGCTTTTAATCCAAAAATAAAAGGAATTGGATCACAAAAGGCCTTTACAAACCACCAGACACAAATATATCCAAACGAACCCAACAAAAAGTTTTGTTTTCAGACTTTACTTTTGGTCAGACAGAAATTTAGATCACAAAGCCTTTGAAAGGCTTTTTCTATAATTGTGGTCTCAAATATTGAATACAACACCACTACATTACACACAAAATCAAAACAAACTGCGATTTGTCACTTAAGATAACAATTAGACAGTCTCTGACTGAGCTGGTAGCTGATTCTTTGCCAGAATAAACTGCGATTTGAACCAGACTTTACTTCTTTGTCAAAGACTCTTAACATGACACTATAATCCAGGCTCTGCTCCATTATATTTCAGCAAGCTGAGCTATGCTATGCTGCACATATAACATGAAATAACCTCCATATATAACATACATGAAATTATCCCCTTGTAGATGATCTATACAAGTGGAGCTGGGGAAGGTGGAGGGTTTCTGAAACGCACTTCAACTACTACAGCCATGTATTTTAATGTTGAGCAGCAAGCTCATTGGCTGCTGATGTGAAGAGGAACCAATCAGCTTTGCCTTGTGAATAATCATGTGATTATATCAGATTGAGTTACACGTAGAACCTATCAGCCTGCGCCATCTAGAGGTTCATGACAGAACTTTGTATTTCTTAATTTTATATTCTCTCCCCCTCTTTCTCTCAAAGGAAACGAGCTTACACTAAGGAGGCCGTATACAGTGACAAACTCCAGCACTACAGCACCGGAAGAGGTGAGCAAACCCCTTATGCTATTGAGACCGTTGACGCTGACGGACATCTTTGTTTTACACTCATCTCCGCCTCTTCCTCTGGGGCAAACCCGTCCTGTTTTAATAAAAGAGAAAGCAAGCATATAGGAAAACAAGGCGAGAGATGTGAGGTTACAGGAAACGCCGCGGGATGCGGTGTAACGAAGGAAAGGAACGAGGGATCGCTTCAGGCCTGTGCACTTTTAAGAAGCTGACACTAAAAAGCTTCCTACCTATATGCATCCCGTAGCCCTGCGAGAAGCTTCAGGCTCATTAGGAAGTGAGAACTCTCTCTCTTTCTCTGTCTCCTTGTAAGCAACCTCTCCGAGGATACGGTGGGCGATCTGTGAAGCTAAATTTAATTAACATAAGTGCAGACGAAAAAGTAAACAAATGATGTGACAGCCAGACTCACACATCAAACAGACAATTTAGAAAGAAGAAAAGAGAGCAGAGACTGTGAGAACATGATCTTGTTGCCAGGAGAAATATTCGGATAATTACTGTATCAGAATTAATTCAGTCTTGAATGTCAATGCATATGAGCTAAAACAAAGCGAAGGACACTCCACTATGAATATAATTAACAAAAATGTCACAGCCATTCTTGGGTTTCCCAACATTAGAATTATTAAAACTTTTTTAAGGAAGTGTGGAGTTGGTGTCTGCATACAGAAGTGAACTTCATCAGGACTTTCAAACTTATTCCAGCAGGAAATTAAATAATTACCTTCAGCACCAAGGACAGACTCTCTTTAACAAAAATGTAATAGTAGTTTGTATGAAAAAAAAAATCAACAGTTAGTATTGTAAAATCATATTTTTATATGGGAAATGCTTCAGATAGTCAAAAGTTTCTTATTTATTTATTTAGTTATTGACAACTGCTGTATTTTTATTGTAGCATTATTGACTATAACTATGGTATTTGAGTAAAAACTGGTTACCATGATGTATTATTTTATTTTTTAGATTTAATTTCTTTTAGATTTGTTGATATACTAAAGTTGATTTGGGCTATTAAAATGAAGAAAAGTGACCTCATATCAGATAACTTCAGCTTCAGTGTTTTTGGATGACTGTGTGAGTGTATTAAAACATATTTCACAACAGGAGACTGCTGGGAAACAATACCATAAACTTGTGTGGAGCCTGGAGTTTATGTAACACAACATATATAATATAAAAATAAAATTAGATATCTATCTATCTATCTATCTATCTATCTATCTATCTATCTATCTATCGTTCTGTCAATACATTCATCCATTTATCTATCATTCTATTTTATAATTCTATCCTTCTATTTTTGATTCAGACATCTCAATGTTCTATCGACCATTCTTCCATCAAACCAATTCTCTCCGTTTTTCCTTTTATCGTTCTGTCAGTCTGTTCATCATTCCATCCATCCATCCATGCATCTACTGTATCTGGTGTTATATTTATTTTGTAAATAGCTTAATTATATCTTGAAGTATAATGGTAGCACACAAGTTTTGTCCCCCCATGAAATAGCAGCATTACCGTACTTGCACAGGCAGTTATAGGAGTCAGTGTGAAATTGTAAGTGCCATGTTCTCTTAAATTTCCCTTTTTGTTTGTTGTGTCACAGCTATTTATGTAGCTTTATTTTGCTGAGTCACAACCAGTGCTGTTGTGCTAGTCACTAATCTGGAACCTGGTTAGAAATGAAACGCCCACCACTCTTTCTCTCTCACTCTCTGTTTCTCTCTATAATGAGCACCCTAAGGAGTTGAAAGACTTAAATTGCTGTGAATGGAGAAAAATTAATGCTGGACATAAAATGGAAATGTGGTTATGTGTAAAATATTGATTTAAAGCCTAATAGAACCTTGCAATAGTGAGGCAGCCGTAATGTGTCAGGGTCATAATGGAGTACGCTTCATAACGCATGGCATTTTAATACCAGAGAGAGAGACATAAATAATTGTCATGACAATGGAATTTTAATAATTGCTTAACAATGAATAAATTACTTTGTTGGATGGATGGATGGCAGTAGATAGAATATTAGTTCGAATGATAAAGATAGAATAATATAACGATAGAAAGATTGATATAACAATAGAACAACATAACTAGATAGATAGATAGATAGATGTAGTGGAGATAAAAGGATAAATATAAAAAAAAATAATAAACAATAAATAATCTCCATGATAATTACATTTTAATAATGGTTTAAAGGTGACATATCATGAAAATCTGACTTTTCCAGGTTTTAAGTGCTCAAAACAGATGGTTTTTAGCAGGCACGAGCTGTAATGGCGCAGCTCTATTCTGGAAAAGGGGGCGGGGAGCAGCAGCTCATTTGCATTTAAAGAGACAGGCCCGAAAAAAAAGCGTGTTCCTGCTTCCACACAAAATAGGCATTTTCAAAATGTTATAATAAATGATCTGTGGAGTATTCTGGGGACACCTGAGACTTATATTACACTAGACTTATATTAACTATATAGATAGATGTACAGACAGCTAGATGGATAGATAGATAGATAGATAGATAGATAGATAGATAGATAGATAGATAGATAGATAGATAGATAGATAGATAGATCTGGTCATTCATTCTGGGCTCTCTCTCCTGCGGGATAGGGCTTCAGTGCAGTGGCAGAGCAGTTGGTGTTCCAGGCACGCATGGATCAAGTGGCGATGAAATATTAACATATATATATATTTTATTTCCCTTTCTCAGCCATAAGAAACGAGTGGAGCTGTTACGATGCATTACTCTAGAGGACAAGGAGAGACAAATATAAGCAAGCTTGGTTTTGCTTCCAGTGAGGTTATTGTAGAAAAAAAGCACGATTATGCAACCTGGAGTTGGTGATATACTGAAGGTCAGACTGACCCCAGTGACTCGTTCCTGAATTATATCCATTTTACTTCATCTGCGATTTTGTGTAAATAGCCCGGTCCTTCACTGTTACACTTCTGGGGCCACACAAATATAAGCAAGCTTGGTTTTGCTTCCAGTGAGGTTATTGTAGAAAAAAGCACGATTATGCAACCTGGAGTTGGTGATATACTGAAGGTCAGACTGACCCCAGTGACTCGTTCCTGAATTATATCCATTTTACTTCATCTGCGATTTTGTGTAAATAGCCCGGTCCTTCACTGTAAAGCTACCACATCTGAACTTTTTATTATTATTATTATTATTAATATAAAATATTCTAGGGCTAATTGTAGTCCAGACCCAAGTTAATGCAATTGATTGAACCATGCTTAGAAAGTTGGCATTGTGATTGTCACAATGTTTTGGAAAAATCAGCATTAATTATCTGCTGTCTGAACACTGTAAACAGTATAAATTGCATTGGAAAAGTTGCACACGCCAGCTTTAAAATGCAATTTTTAATCTTTAATACTCACAGTTTGATATCTGAAAACTTTGCTTTCATACTTTGGGAATTTTAGGGCTTTTTTAGTTGCTAAATGTTATGTAACACCAGAATAAACTTGGATTGTTTTGTTTTGTGTTTTGCCTTGTGTTTTGTTTTATGTTTTTGTGTGTGTGTGTGTTTTGTTTTCTTTTGTTTTGTTTTTGTTTTATTATTTTGATTAGCAGTCACTTTCATCCAAAACATATAAGTTCTTACAAATCTGGCTTCCTTTAATTGACTCTTGGGAATCTAATCTTCTCTTATTTCTTGATCCACACCTCTAAACAGGTCGTAGACATTTGTCTCCGTATGTCTGAACACTGTAAACAGTATAAATTGCATTGGAAAAGTTGCACACGCCAGCTTTAATATGCAATTTTTAATCTTTAATATTCACAGTTTGATATCTGAAAACTTTGCTTTCATACTTTGGGAATTTTAGGGCTTTTTTAGTTGCTAAATGTTATGTAACACCAGAATAAACTTGGATTGTTTTGTTTTGTGTTTTGCCTTGTGTTTTGTTTTATGTTTTTTTGTGTGTGTGTGTTTTGTTTTCTTTTGTTTTGTTTTTGTTTTATTATTTTGATTAGCAGTCACTTTCATCCAAAACATCTAAGTTCTTACAAATCTGGCTTCCTTTAATTGACTCTTGGGAATCTAATCTTCTCTTATTTCTTGATCCACACCTCTAAACAGGTCGTAGACATTTGTATCCGTCAAATTGTGAAGTTCAAATCTGCTATCCTTTGGTTATGAGCTTGGTTCTTTCACCACTGCCATTCTATCCCCACATTTAATCTAGTTAAAACTTCTCAGTTATCCTAAAAGTGTCACCCATTAATAAGACATAACACTGGAGAGATTCAGAACTTCCCCCTGTATTGTAGGTGATGTTCAGCAGTAGAAGCTTCATTGCTTTTTGATGGTTTTAAGGGTCTTTCACTCATTCCTCCTCTTTGTGTGCCTCAGGTGAGTTCGGGGAGGTGTATAAAGGTCGACTGAAACTACCTGGAAAACGAGAGATCTACGTTGCCATCAAAACACTGAAAGCAGGCTATTCTGAGAAGCAGAGACGTGACTTCCTGTCCGAGGCATCAATCATGGGGCAGTTTGACCACCCCAACATTATCCGCCTGGAGGGTGTGGTCACCAAGAGCCGACCGGTCATGATCGTCACAGAGTTCATGGAGAACGGGGCGCTCGACTCCTTCCTTAGGGTAAGTGCAACATCCAAAACAAGCAACCTCTGTCTCTCTCTCTCTCTCTCTCTCTCTCTCTCTTTCTCTGTCTCTTTCTCTGTTTTCTTCTCTTGCGATGCTCTCGGCATGTTTATTG
>NW_015505456.1:279755-280777 GCF_001515645.1 Sinocyclocheilus grahami | reverse complement strand
TCTCTCTCTCTCTCTCTCTCTCTCTCTCTCTCTCTCTGTCTGTTTCATTCTTTCCCTCTGGTGTGGAGAAATATGCTGCTTAATCGATGTTCAGCCCATTTTTTTCAATCTCATGGATTGGTTCTCCTTAGCTTTGATCTGGTGCCGCAATAAAGGGCCTCTTTGAAGTTGACTTAGAAATCCACCACATCCGAGTAGCATTGCCATTGATCCACACCCCCACCCCTGTTTGTTGCATGCACCGTGCGTTTGGTTCAAAGCTTTCGCTTGTGCAACATGGCGGCTGTGTACAGAAGTTTTGAAGGAACTGTAAGGTCTCCGACTGTGTGCTGTAAACACGTTGTATAGAGCTACTGACGAAGAACATTAAACACAAATGGTGCACAAAAAGAAAAATTAATGTCTCTTTTATGGTCGTGCTCATGCACAAGATATTTAATCCGTGCTGCTGTTTATCTTAAATTATTGAAGGGTCTGCCCCTGTATGAAATGATCATTTTATTAATTAACTAGTTTCTAAAAGATTAAAGCACATTCATGTCTCAGAGCAACATGCAGCTGTTTGATTTCACGCTAATTGCAAAGACAGTCTACTGCAGCTGGATCAAGCATACAGTAGAGATAAAGCAGCAGTTTATGGAGAACCTCCAGACTCTGGACCATTTCATACTAGAGCTAATGTAGATGTGAGTCTGTGGGATGTCAAATTTTGATTGGTATGGCTGGTGTGAATGTTGGTGTGAACTGTGTGGTTCCTTCATGCAGATATGCTATAAAATATCTGTCTATCTATCTATCTATCTATCTATCTATCTATCTATCTATCTATCTATCTATCTATCTATCTATCTATCTATCTATCGTTCTATCGTTCTAACGTTCTATCGTTCTATCGTTCAAACACTATCTGTCTATCTGTCTGTCTGTCTGTCTGTCTGTCTATCTATCTATCGTTCTATCGTGCTGTCGTTCAAACACTATCTATCTATCGTTCTATCTATCGTTCTATCTATCTATCTATC
>NW_015505456.1:257042-279493 GCF_001515645.1 Sinocyclocheilus grahami | reverse complement strand
TATCTATCTATCTATCTATCTATCTATCTATCTATCTATCTATCTATCTATCTATCTATCGTTCTGTCGTTCAAACACTATCTATCTATCTATCTATCTATCTATCTATCGTTCGTTCGTTCGTTCGTTCGTTCATTCGTTCAGTCATTCTATTGTTCTATCATTCCATGCCATGCTGTCTTTAGAATCTTTTAAGAAGTCTAATCGTTTTTATCATTCTATCGTTCAAGTGTTCAATCTAATTATTGTCCTGATGTTGTAATGTCCTGGTCATTTCTGTCTATGATTTAATCTGTCCTTCTATCTATCTATCTATCTATCTATCTATCTATCTATCTATCTATCTATCTATCTATCTATCTATCTATCTATCGATCATTTTATTATTCTATCTATCATATCTGTAATTATGTCTTGATCTGTAATTATGTTTTACATTTTTCAATCTAAATTGTAAAGGCACTCACAATTCAATTCTGTCAGTCATGTATCCTGGAGGTGGAGCATGTCCTGCTTTGACAAATCATGTTAATGCTTTTGAAACAGAGTTAAGTGGAAATAGATTATTATATTCTTAATTAACCAGATACTGCATAACCAAAACATGTGTTTACAGTTAAACACCAGAAGCTCCTTTAGTTGAGGTTTGACATACTGATGAACGTCATATGATATTTGTGGGTTTTTTTGGCAGCAAAATGATGGGCAGTTCACAGGGATCCAGTTGGTGGGGATGCTGAGGGGAATTGCTGCTGGCATGAAGTACCTGTCGGAGATGAATTACGTCCACCGAGACCTGGCCGCCCGCAACATCCTGGTCAACAGCAACCTCGTGTGCAAGGTGTCGGACTTCGGCCTGTCCCGTTATCTGCAGGAAGACACCTCTGACCCCACCTACACCAGCTCACTGGTAAGACTTTTCCCAGGCACGTCAAACTCACCACCTCATTTCAACAGAAGCCAATAGGTGCCATGTTTTGCGCTGTTGCTTGAGGTAATTGAAAAGGCAGGTATTGAGCGTTTGTAATTGCTCCTCATTTCCTCAAGCTTTGGTTTTATTTTCTCATTCTTGTCTGCTTTGTCTTTTATTCCCCAAAATGTCTCAGGAAAGAAACAGTGCATTGTCTCCCTGACAGGACATGAGCGATTCCTGGAAAAACTGCATTTAAATTCTGTATGTGATTGAACACAGCCAAGTGACTAGACTTCCAATAGCCTGCCTCCAAAATGGAGCGCTCAGACTTCCAGAATTCTCTATTATGTATCATTAATAGGCATCCAGGGCATCATTAGCCCTCCTGTGCTGCGGATCTTTAATATTAATATGAAATACTATTTTCTCCTGCCTCCTTAAAGACTTTCTATTCAGAGCGCTGTGATATTTTTGGTGCCACTGATTCGCCACGTTCGTAATTATCTGGGTTTACTGATAATTCATTGTCTTGTTCCACCTTATCTGACCCTGTTATGATTTCTGTATTCAGGCTGGCTTCCAAAGCGCTGGTCGCATTGACAGTCGCACTTTTAACAGGGTCAACCGTTTCCTCCGCATTGGAGAGAAACAGCCCTGGGTCACATCCTTTATTGAACGCATTTTAAATTCACTTCAGACTTCTCATAGAAATGTCCCATGCATTGTAAGCAAACAATTTCATCTTTTACACTCGGGTGGTTCCTCGGCGCTGGTGAGCATTGATGTGAGGCAGATGATAAGAAGACGAGACGACAGACAGGGAATATTTAGCTAACGTTTTGTCTCTCTTAAAATGTGTGAAAGCTCATTAAGCCCCAAAGACAGCCGCCATTCACAAACAGGATGTCCTGCGGTGACTGTTGATTGACAGGAATATGTGGCAAAGGTGTGAACGGGGGTGTGATACTGATGTGACTTTGCTGTCTTCCTTGCTGATAGAGAGAGGATTTAATTACACCCCGGGTTTTTGCCGGGGGTTTTTTCACTTGTCAGCTTTTGATGGCCTCTGTTTACTAGTGATACTGATGTGACTTT
The DNA here is from genome assembly GCF_001515645.1 of Sinocyclocheilus grahami. Classification (NCBI taxonomy): domain Eukaryota; kingdom Metazoa; phylum Chordata; class Actinopteri; order Cypriniformes; family Cyprinidae; genus Sinocyclocheilus; species Sinocyclocheilus grahami. The sequence goes on along the minus strand of NW_015505456.1, from coordinate 277,485 downwards.
GCTGTCTTCCTTGCTGATAGAGAGAGGATTTAATTACACCCCGGGTTTTTGCCGGGGTTTTTTTCACTTGTCAGCTTTTGATGGCCTCTGTTTACTAGTCTTACCTGTCTGTCTGTCTGTCTGTCTGTCTGTCTGTCTATCTATCTATCTATCTATCTATCTATCTATCTATCTATCTATCTATCCGTCCATCCATCCATCCATCTATCCGTCTATCCGTCTATCCATCTATCCGTCTATCTGTCTGTCTGTCTGTCTGTCTGTCTGTCTGTCTGTCCGTCCGTCCGTCCGTCCGTCCGTCCGTCCATCCATCCATCCATCCATCCATCCATCTATCCGTCTATCTGTCTATCTGTCTGTCCGTCTGTCTGTCTGTCGGTCCATGGATAGAATAATTAAAAACCCAAACAGCTCAGTCACATTCAGTTGTTCAGTCTGGACATGCAGTACAGCCAGATTACGATCTGGACTCTGAGGACGGGACATTTGTAAGTACGTCTGCCCATCCGTCTGTCTGTCACTCCGACATTTTGCCTTTTTAAATTTGTTTTCAGCTGATTTATGTTCTGTGTCTAACTTGACGATAACAATCTTGTACTAAAACACACTCAAACTCTACCCAGAGAGTTTCTCACCCGAAACTGGAGGGTTCTTGGGCTTGGAGGAGATGATACTGAGAAGGGAGTGAAATTGAAAGGGAAGAAATAAAGAAATGTCCCTCACTTTCCCAGCATGAACACAGATTTCCCTCTCGCTGTCAGCATGACAAGTGCAGTGGCTGTGTGCTGCAAATGGAAAATAAAACTATTTACACTGAGGTGGGATCTGAATGTGTGACACCCCCTCGCCCTGCCACCCTCCTCTCTGTCACTTTCTGTTTCCCTCTTCCTCTTCCTCTTCCTCTCCCATCCGAGGGATGCGATTTGGCGTGCCGGAGTGTGGAATGTGACATGCTCATTTTCTCTTTCCTCTGTTTACTCACCATTTCAATTCCTTCAGTTTTCCCTTATTTGTCTTCTCAGTATCCAGGTGTACACATTGCATCTTCTGCAATTGTGTAGTCTAGTTCAGCCAGACTTTTGCCTGTCGGCATCAAGACTGGCTCACATTATGGCTTATTCTGGCCAAGAACTGTCATTTAAACTAGTTCACATTGCCCAGCTTGGTTTGTTTGAGCAGTGCGAACTAGCCTGAGATATGAAGAGCCCATCTGACCATCATGCAGTTGTCTGGTTTTGTTGGATCAGTGTTGGCAATACTGTCATTCATGTAGCTCAAGCAGAGTCAAGCTCAAATTCCCAAGGAATACATGAAAATAAGAAATTCTTAAAGGGATAGTTAAAAATACACGAAAAATAAAAAACACTGTCATTAATTATTCACCCTAATGTCGTTACAAACCCGTAAGACTTTCGTTCATTTTTGGAATACAAATCTGAGAGCTTTCTGACCCTGCAGAGACAACAACGCAACTACCACGATCAAGGCACAGAAACATAGTAAGGAATTGTAAGGACAAGCAGAGGAATGCACAGGCATGCATCGTGGTACTCTTGTGAATGGTGGCTGACTGACCCAGAAAAGAAGTTTCAAAAAGCTTTCTTTGCGCACAAAAAGTATTCTCGTAGCTTCATAAAATTACGGTTGAACTACTGATGTCACGTGGACTATTTTAATAATGTCCTTACTACATTTCTATACCTTAACCGTGGTAGTTCCTTTGCTGTCTATGGAGGGTCAAAAAGCTCTCGGATTTCATCCTAAATATAGTAATTTTTGTTACAAAGATGAACGAAGGTCTTATGGGTTGGGAAAGATATGAGGGTGAACAACATTTTTGGGTAAAATTTAACATGCATCAACATACGGATACTGTTAAACAAAATGGATTTAAGAAATAAGCTTCCAATTTCTCACAGCATCAAGCAGGTGGGTATGAGTGTTTACAGAACATAACCCTGAGAACAATGTGAAATATTCAGGCTCACTCAGTGATATCCTGTATATTTGTTACTAAATGTCTCAAATAAAACTTTGAATATGCTTTTCAAATATTTTTGTTGACACGAACCTCCATTGGCAAACATTATGAGGCTAAAGCCAGTGGAAGAGAATGCATGACCTCACCACTATCAGATTTAGTACATGTACAGTCTGTTCACCTGCCAAATTACATCTTAGGAAGGACGAATGAGGAGAAATGCATCTGTGTGTGTGTTTGATGTAGTATGATAAATGTCAAGTGTCACAGGTAGCTAAGCCAGTATAAGCCCATCAGTTATTACATTCCCCATCTGTGTGTGTGTGTGTGTCAGTCCCCTGTGCAGTTCAGCTGAGATGAACATGTGTGCTCTTTTTATGCTTAATCTTTCCTGATCTCACAACAGTTCGCTTTGAGCAATCCTAATAGTCTACAACAGCATTTAGCTGAAAATTCTCAAGGTCAGTATCACAGAGCCAGATTAATTCTGAACGAAGGGTGATGCATGCTTTAATTTATGCCAAGCAAGAAGGTTTTTGTTAGAATTGTGGGGTAAAACTAGATCTTATATTTTTCTGAAGAAAATGCAAATTTTTTGCCCAAATTGTATGTTTTTCTGAAGAAAATGAATCGTTTTTAAAAAAAATTTTAAATTCCGTCCACTTTATCACGTGGAACAGTAATTGCACACCTCTCTTCCTTTTTTCCCCCTTTGGTAATCTTTATATCTATAGTACAAGAGGTGAGGTCAGGTTATATATGTTAACCTTAAAAGTATGTTTATATGATTTTTAATAAGTATGAATAGTAATAGTGTTGTCTGCCTTTTTTTAGTATGTAATTTGGACTGCAACATTTATCATGGTTTATTTTAGTGAATTTAAACGGTCAATTCAGTCTCAATTTCATAGGTTTATGCAACCTTGACTCTTGCCTCTCTTGTAAAATGTGAGCAGATTGGTTAGCAAGTTACTGCGGGTATCAAACAGAGAAGCGGTGTGAGCAACATTTTACCACACCGCCGTCCTCAGCTGTCATTATTTAAACATGCTATCTGACCTTTGACCTGCAGCACCATGTGACAGACTTGAAAACCTCACACAGTGGCGAACAAGCGCTCTTTCATTTAAGCACAAAGAACTCTCAAAGGAAAAGAAAGAGCATTTGAGTCAAGGAAAAAAAAAGAATACTTAACCTGGTTATGAAAGACAAGGTCATAATCTAATATTAAAAATCTTGGATGGGAAATTGGAAGGAAAGGATGATAAAGGATTAGGTGAGCGTGGTTTAATTTGCGCTGTCCCCGTCGGGCGTCTGGGCGGTGGCAGGGCGGTACGGGACCAGGAAGAGGGGGCGAAAGGTTAGCGACGCACGGTTAGCCTGCTGATATCTGAACCACCTCCCCTGACGTCTGATTTGCCTGCTGATGTCAATGCAGCACAAATTGGACTGGAATTTGAAATTAATGTAAGTGAAGGAGATATATGCAAATTAGATCTGTGAGGCCCACAGAGAAACCGAATGGCCATGGGTTATAATTTAAAAGCAGTTAGACAAGGTGATCTAGTATTCACTTTGTAGCATTATTGGTTTGTTGACATCAGTGTGGCATGGGTATCAAACTATGAGAAATCTTATATCATGTTACTCGTCTATATTTTCACATTACATTAAATTACATGTTTTTTTTAATCAGTCTGTAAGTTTCTTTATGTTTAAGTAATGTAAACTATCGACTGACAGACAGAGTCTCTTGTCTCTTTCTGTCTTTCTAATGGCGCTTTTCCACTGCATGGTACGGCTATGTACGGTTCACTTTTGGGGGGTTTTCCACTGGGTACAGTACCTGGTACCAGGTACTTTTTTTAGTACCACCTCAGTTGAGGTTCCAAGTGAACCGTACCATTACCAAAATGTGATGTGCAAACTCTGCTGATCACGGATTGGCCGGAGAGAATCATCACTACCTGCATCACTGAACTTGCGACACAAACACAACAGAACCGCTAGATTTAAATCAGCACAGCCAGCGAAGGATCGAACGCAACTGTTTTGAACAAGCGCACCTTTTTTAACAACCAAAAAGTGGCTGTTTCATTGTCTGTTGAGGAAGTACAGACGTTCCTCTCGTTGATAGCAAAGGAGCGGATCCAGCGAGCTTGATGGGGCGATGCGGAATGAAAAACTTTTTCAGGAGTCGCGGCAATAGAGGCGGCGCAACTATAACGACATGTGAATAATCCCGCCCACTCTAAAGTGGTACTGAACTGCAGTGGAAACGCAAACCGAACCGAGCCGTACCGTGCCGTGTCGTACCGTACTGAGCCGTGCCGAGCCGAGTCGTACCACGCAGTGGAAACGCACCATAATATGCACAGTTTTTCAGATCTAAATATATGCCGCTGTTGTCTTGCCTCATGCTGGCACATTTCCGATGCAGATTGTCTGTGTTTGGGACATTAAACACTACTGGTGTGTCTTTCTTCTGCAGTTGTTCAAGTATTGTTTGCTGTGAGCATGCGCCGCTCGGAGAGACAGATCTTCAGTGTTCTTTCAGACTGCAGCTCGGAAATAGTGACAGACAGTGGAGCATCAGAGAAACATATGGGTCTATTTCTATAAATGCTGAATAAATGATAAACCACATTGTGTTTGACCAGACGTTTCAGTGATTCAGCTGTTTTATTTTAAATTTTACATTTATTTATATTATTTATTTTCCCCCCATATTTTAACCTACCTTCAAACAAGCTATTATAGGTGTAAGACATTGCCACTTTAGCATTAACCATTACTAGTTCAGTTCTGTTATGTTCACACTGCATGGGTTCAATGTAAAAGTAATTGTCACTAACCTGAAGTCAGTGTTTATGTGCCCTGTCTCTGTGGTGACAGGCCTCTCGTCACAGATAGCAGTCAGTGAAGGTGACCTGTATGACACTGGTCTCTGTCGTATGTAGGTTCATTCCATCTTATATTAGAATCGATGAAGATGAAATTGAGTCTTTCAGGTCACTGAACACAAAAGTCAGGAGAAAATCCAAGCAGAAAGGATCATCAAATCCTTCATTTGTTATATATTTTTCATTTGATAAATATAATATCTTTGTTTATATTCAGAAGCATTTTATTTTCCCCGAAGTCCATTTCCTGGATAAAGTTTGTCAAGGCACCAAAGTATACTTTAACAGTTACACTTGCTTTTGTTGGTATTTTTTGCTACTGTGTCTTTAAGACATTGCAAATGACACCTATGATATCTACACATGAGAGGCCATTTGTTATTGTGCTTTTGGATGTCATAGCTCTCACTGTTGAAAAATGCCCGGTTTTGTGCCTGTCAGATTTCTGAGGTCCTAAACACAAAGCGGGCATCTAGCGTGTATTGCGTGTCAAAACCGTGATGATTTATTTTATATCTTTTATATCAAAAGAGCAGAGAAAATCTGATTTTGATGTGGTGGTGTGACCCTTTTAAGATTATTGGTCTTTATAAATCTTTGACTGATAATCCTGACTGAGGTGATGCAGAATTATTACAGGAATATTTAAAGTGATTATTGAGTTCATATACAAGGATGGTGTGCTTGTTTTGAAACCCTTTCATCTCTAAATTCTGTTTAAACCAAATGAGAAAACTCCAACAAGAAAGATCCTTCTCTCTCTTTCTTCTCTTTCATGTTTTTCTGCTTCATATTGACCCACAGAAGATGAAATGGGTTGCAAAAATATAGTGATAGATGGATAGATAAAGAAAAAAGCAGGAAGGATGTAGGGGACTAAAGAGAGAACTGTGGGTTAAAGAGGTGGAATGGAGTGATTGTAAGAGTGACGCAAACTCCCAGCAGGCATCTGTCCTTCCCTGACCACTGTTTTGTCACCAAACTTAATAAAAAATGGACAGAGAAAGAGGTCTGAGATTCTGTAATCCTGTTTTAGGTTGTTCTCCTTACATTTACTAAAATGTTTTCGTTTTCTATCTATAAGGACATTGAGCGACTGTAGTTTTGCTTTTAAAACGAGAAAGCCCCGCCCACAAGCAGTGGCATCATTCACAGTCATTTGAATCAGGTTGAAACAGTTTTCTATGAAATATTGCACAGTTTAGCTCTCGATTCAGTATTTTATTCTTTATTTGCCTCTTCTGCAACTCGCTGAAATATTTCCTGTTTATTTTTTATTCAGAAGCTTCATTAAACTGTCATTTAGAAAGTGTTAATCTGGTGGGTACTGGAATAGTCCCTAAATGTACATTAAAGAAGGGAGCAAAGTCGTTTCTAAAATCCGGAATGCGTAGAGTAAGCAACCATGTAGCAACCACATAGCAATTTGCCAAAAACAGTTTAGGACACATTGACTGCATGGAAACAGACCCTAACATCAGTGGCGATTTTAGACTTCTGGGGGCCCTACTGGGGGGGGGGTTTCACTCCGTCTCGAATCGCGCTCGCGGAACAGTGTCTCTTCCGTGGCACGGTACGCTTTCAACAAGACTGTACGACATTCACATTACATGATTTGACAGATTTTTACGTAGAAAGGGCAACAGCGCACCTCATTAAAATAAATAATGATTCATGTTTTCATAACCGCTGGACAAATTCAAAAAACGAAACTAAAATTAAATCATCTTTGAGAGCAAGGGGGCCCCCTGGTGTTTCGGGGGCCCTACGCAGCTTGCGTATTTTGCGTATAGGGAGGAACGGCTATGCCTAACATCATAGCATTGGAAATTTTGTATGGGTAAACAGCACTTACAGTACATTTTCTTTAGAAAATGTAAAAGTTTTAGTTTCATTACTGTCACTTTTTAGCCTAAAGCACACTTCTAGAATGACTATATGCTGCTCAGCTTTTCCTGTCATTTAGTTTTCATCTGGTTGACGTCAGAGGCAGGACTGAACTAATTGACATCATTAGACTGAAACATAAAGCATGTGGATCTCAAACCAGTTCTGTGTGTGTTTTGTCATTGTGTGTGTGTGCGTGTGTGTGCGTATGTGTGTGTGTGTGTGTGTGTGTGAGTTGAATCTTAAAACAAACTGCTGTCAATTTTAATCAGTGAGAGACACAAATCCAGCCTCAGGTAGACGAATTACAGACAGACACGCTCCACGGACGAGGCAAGGCCCTCCTCACAAACACACACACACATATACGCTGTTGAAAGAATAGGAAAGAGGTTTTTATGGTGTTTTGCAAAGCAAAAATAATTGAATTCAGTTGTGCTGAATTTAAAAAAATGCAAATGCAGCCCATTGTTTGCAAATATTTATAGTTGCGATGGATGTAGAGCTCAGTGAGTCGATATGTTCCCGTTGCTTATTTGTTTTGTTCAAACAGCATACTTCCCAGCCGTCCATGTGAAAGCGATATATTTCGCTATTGAATGGTTATGTGTACATGAGTCACATGGATTCTCATGTGCAAAATCAATCCATATGCAAGCATCCTATTACTTCTAACACACCAGTCTGAACTGTCATTTTTTTGTTTGTTTCCTCAGGGTGGAAAGATCCCTGTGAGATGGACCTCGCCGGAAGCCATCGCGTACAGGAAGTTCACTTCTGCTAGTGACGTCTGGAGTTACGGTATCGTCATGTGGGAGGTGATGTCTTTTGGCGAGAGGCCCTACTGGGACATGAGCAACCAAGATGTAAGTCATTTTTTATACAAAACAGAGTATGACTGTCTATTACTGGCTTTGAGTCACACTAGCCCTGAGTAAACTGAATAAAATAAAATATAAAACGACAATATATACTATTCTATAATATGCTATACTATTATATACTATATAATTTTTTATCATTATTGTTGTTAGTATTACTAAAACATTAATATAAAATAATATGTAATATAATATAATAAAGTGGGATAAAACCCACTTACAACTAAAATGAACCCATGCCGTTGTGCGCAATCATTATCTTTGGAATTATGCATATATGAAAAGTGAACCTATACAAGAGCAAAAGCTTTCCATGAGCATGTAACTTTTCAAAAGGTACAAATTTTTAACCATATATACCCTTAATGGGTGCGTTGTTACCATAAAGATACATATTAGTACCTAAATGGTACATTTTAGTAACTTTTGAAAGGGTTCCACCCCACTGACAGCTTTTGTATCTTTTTTTTCTGAGAATGTAAAGCTTTGCAGTGCATTCATGATGTATGTAAAGTGTATGATTAACTATAAAGCACCAAAAACCCTTTGGCTTTACCTCTGAATTTCATTGCCGTGAGTCTCATTTCCTGTCAATCTCTTTGGCTCTAAGGCTCACTACTTTGAGTCTTGCCGTCTCTCTGTCTGAATCTACAGTACCTGCCTCAGAGTCTTTCTGCATTCAAATCTCCCAGCATCTGTCTTTCAGAGCAGACAATTTTTTGTGAATATAGCAGACTCATTGATTCTAGGCTCTCTGGGGATTTTTGGAAAATCCTGCCAATGAAAACATAAATTCCCCAATCCTTTTAGCATCCAGTTAACACATCAGAGATGCAGAACGAACCCTGAGGAACTTGTGACTGTAATGACTGCCGAACTCACAACTGTAAAAAACGATTTGAGCATTCAGTGATTCAGTACATTCAAATCAAAGCAAATAAATTAAAGAAATTAATTACTTTCTACTTTGTACATTCTCTGTGCGTACTTTCTTTTTTTCAAAGATTGTCTCCGTTTCTCAAAAGAGGTGTTGTTTGTCTTGCTTGACCGACTTAATTTCTTATGTTGCATTTGAAAATTCTGTTGTTAAATATTCATGAAAACCATCTTATGAAGGACTCATACTGTAAAGCTGTCTGATTCTGGTTTGCAAAATGTTTAACATCTTGTGACATGCACCAAAAACAAAACAACAGAGCTCCCATGTTATTCACTCTGACATAGAAGAAGTGCTAAAGGTAAAGTAGTGGATAAGTTGAATAATGTTTATTCGGCCTAGAGTTTTTAATGATCATCCAGTCCCAAATTACCAAAAATAAAAGATCATATCCGCATAATGAAACAGCAGGACATCTGCAGCACTGAGTGCCCACATCTCACCACGGTCCTGTGGAATCAGTTTAGGAGAAAAACGGCCGGCATGGAGGGAGCAGAGAGTATTGATCCTCAAATATTTAAACTCATGTTTGTGCGAAGCAAAGATCTCTAGATTGGTATGCAGAGGCTAGACAGTGTATTTGTTTGTTCATTTGATGTTTACTTGTGTCCGAGAGAATCAGAGAGAGAGGAATATGGGAAGAGTCCAGTGTTTGAGGAGGGTAGAACAACAGATCACGTTTAAAGATTAATGCTGTGGGTTGTTTGTTTATGTTGCAATGTCTATGCAACAAAACTGATATATGTGGCAATTTATGTGTGATAAAACAATATTGTGTGCTTTTAGATCTTTTTTTTAATGGTTTTATTTATTTCTTGTTACTGAAGCACTCAAAGCCAGTTTCTCACAACGCATTTGAATTCTATAAAAGATTCATTTAGTTTTGACCACTTATTTATTCAGATTTGTTCATGCAAATAATTTGTTCACTGATTTGTCCAGTGACCCTTTCTGAGTGAATCTTTTAGTTAGTAATCATTTATTACTTATGATTGATTTATTTTGTGTTTTATCCATAACATTTGCATGTCGAGGTGGTACCCTTTCAAAGGGTGCTAAGTTGTACACTTTAGGTTATAATATGTACTTTTAAAGTACTAATATGTACCATTTAGTGGTAAATAAGGTACAAAGATGATATATTTGATATCTAAGGGGACGTCCCATTGACAGTTTTGTACCTTTTTTCCACTAAAAGACTCAAGAATATGTTTAAGAGTCCGATACTTCCTCCAGAAATGACAACAAAGCAATTAATAACAATAATATCTGTCTGTGTGTGTAGGTGATCAATGCTATAGAGCAGGATTACAGGCTGCCGCCCCCCATGGACTGTCCCACTGCTCTCCACCAGCTGATGCTTGACTGCTGGCAGAAAGATCGGAACGCTCGGCCGCGCTTCACGGATATCGTCAATACGCTCGACAAACTCATCCGCAACCCCACCAGCCTTAAAGCAGTCGCCAGTATACCCACTATGTGAGTCAAACCAGCTCATTATACACACATTTTGTTTTTTACTATGGTGGAAACCTTTATTTATGCTAATAAAGCTTTTTTAAAGAGATTCATATTTTTATATCAAGGACTTTTACATTGTTACAAAATATTTCTTTGTACTGTTGTTCTTTTGAACTTTCTGTTCATCAAAGAATCCTGAAAAAAAAATTATCTTGGTTAACACAACAATATTAAGCAAGGCAAGCTGTGAGTAAAAAAGTAAAATAATCACAAAAATAAAACAAGGAATTAAAAAACTTTGAAAATGATTTAAAAATTGATTTAAAATGAATTTAAGACAGTTAAAAATAGAAAATGATTATACATAAAATACAGTGCAATCATTTCGGGTTGCATAAAATACAGTGCAATCAGTTCGGACATCGCACAGTGCTCATTCAATAAATGCACAGCTAAACAGATGAGTTTTGAGTCTAGATTTAAATGTGACTAATGTTTTAGCACATCTGATCTCTTCTGGAAGCTGATTCCAACTGCGCGCGGCAAAATAGCTAAAAGCGATTCCCCTTGTTTTGTGTGAACCCTTGGTATTTCTAACTGACTTGACCCTAATGATCTGAGTGGTCTGTTAGGTTTATATTCAGTGAGCCTATCTGCAATGTATTTAGGTCCTAGGCCATTGAGTGATTTATAAACGAGTAAAAATACTTTAAGCAGCATAACTGTTTTCAACATTGACAACAATACAAAATGTTTCTTGAGCAGCAAATCAGCTTATTAGAATGATTTCTGAAGGATCATGTGACACTGAAGACTTCAGTAATGATGCTGAAAATTCAGCTTTGCCATCACAGAGATAAATGATATTTTACAATATATGAAAAAAGTCACAAACCCTAAACATTTAGCGTGTTTTCGTATTAAACTAGACATTTTTAGTCCACTTATGAAGCCGTTTTCTTTCTGGGAAAAACGAGTTTGGTGGTCCCTACAAAGACAGTAACCTTGACACCCAAGGTTTAGTGCATTTCACTCTCTGTTTCTCTCTCTTCCTCCAGTCCGTCCCAGCCATTGTTGGACAGGTCCATCCCAGACTTCACCACCTTTAGTTCTGTAGAAGACTGGCTGGCCGCCGTCAAGATGTCTCAGTACAGAGACAACTTCCTCAACTCTGGCTTCACATCCCTACAGCTGGTCACCCAGATGACTTCAGAGTGAGTGTGAACTCTTAAGTGTCTTTTCTAAATAATTTCTACAACTTCTCAACATTGGGGTTTCATTATTGTCAATAAAGTTATTTCAAAAGGCCGTACTCGCATTAGATGGTTAAGTTGGTCTGCCAGTCCAAGCCATTTTGGAATGTCGTTCTATCCAGGCTGACCCAACATTATCTATCAGGTCAAACTTGGCCCCAGAAGCTGATTAATCAATTAATAAACAACCTAAATTACCATTGAGTTTCTAAATAAGCTGGTCGTCCAACTCATAAACCACCCAAACCAGCTTGGAACCGTCTAAAGCAGTGCTTCCCAAACCTGTCCTGCAGGCCCACCTGCCCTGCACCTTTTGTATGTCTCCCTTATCTAACACACCTGATTCCACTCATCAGCTCGTTAGTAGAGACTGCAATAACTAAATTGGGTGTGTCTGATTAGGGAGACATACAAAATGTGCAGGGCAGGGGGTCCTCCAGGACAGGTTTGGGAACCACTGGTCTAAAGCATTGTTTATAACTAAGTTGGAAAAACCAGGCTAGTTTAAGGTAGTTAAACTAGTTATACATTCTGAAGTGTTCTGAAATGTGGATATCTAGCTCCTCATCAGCTTAGTCAAGATGGTCCACCAGCTCTAACCAGTTTGACTGACATGGTGAATTTGACCCCATCATCTAGTCAACCTCCTAAACCAGCTTGGACCAGCTGATGATCAGTCTCACAGTGTCTAAGGTTCTCCTAATTGTTAGGCTTTTATCATTGTTGCTAAAGCTTTATGCTGCTGGTAGAACCAGGCTTGAGCTAGTTAAACTGGGCAACCATTCGAAAGTGTTTTAGAATATGGTTAGCAAGCTCATCACCAACTTGGTCCACCAGTTCTAACCAGGTTGACCGACATGGTCAGATTGGCCCTAATATCTAGTCATACAACTAGTCAACATCCTAAACCAGTGTGAACCAGCTAATGGCCAGTCTAACCATTTCTAAAGTTCTATTTATTAGATTTCTTAGGCTTTAATCATTAGTCAGCCAAGATGGCCTACCAGCTCTAAATTGGTTGAACTAGCCCCATCAACAGGTCATACAACTATTCAACCACCCAACTAAAACCTTATTTCCCAAAATTGTGACTTTTGACCTCATATTTGCAACTTTATTTCCTATTTTAAACTTCATTTTAATTTCCTGCGTATTTTTTTACTCTGAGTTGGAAACAGGCTTTCATAGATCACACTGTTAACAACATCTGTTTCAAAAATCATTATGTTTGCAACAATTATGCGTCTTATTCAGCCGTCCTGTCATATTATTGGTTTATTTCAGATGATGTCTAATGCTTGGTGAGTTAGTTTGTTGTGTCGGTGTGAAGGGTGATTAAAGCTGGTTTCAGATTTCCAGACAGTCATTGATCACTGAATGCCAGGTGGCCAGATATCTCAGCAAACTTGTTTAATATCGATTTATGAACCATACACATACAGTAGGATGTTTGGGAACCACTGGTCTAAAGCATTGTTTATAACTAAGTTGGAAAAACCAGGCTAGTTTAAGGTAGTTAAACTAGTTATACATTCTGAAGTGTTCTGAAATGTGGATATCTAGCTCCTCATCAGCTTAGTCAAGATGGTCCACCAACTCTAACCAGTTTGACTGACATGGTGAATTTGACCCCATCATCTAGTCAACCTCCTAAACCAGCTTGGACCAGCTGATGATCAGTCTCACAGTGTCTAAGGTTCTTCTAATTGTTAGGCTTTTATCATTGTTACTAAAGCTTTATGCTGCTGGTAGAACCAGGCTTGAGCTAGTTAAACTGGGCAACCATTCGAAAGTGTTTTAGAATATGGTTAGCAAGCTCATCACCAACTTGGTCCACCAGTTCTAACCAGGTTGACCGACATGGTCAGATTGGCCCTAATATCTAGTCATACAACTAGTCAACATCCTAAACCAGTGTGAACCAGCTAATGGCCAGTCTAACCATTTCTAAAGTTCTATTTATTAGATTTCTTAGGCTTTAATCATTAGTCAGCCAAGATGGCCTACCAGCTCTAAATTGGTTGAACTAGCCCCATCAACAGGTCATACAACTATTCAACCACCCAACTAAAACCTTATTTCCCAAAATTGTGACTTTTGACCTCATATTTGCAACTTTATTTCCTATTTTAAACTTTTACTCTGAGTTGGAAACAGGCTTTCATAGATCACACTGTTAACAACATCTGTTTCAAAAATCATTATGTTTGCAACAATTATGCGTCTTATTCAGCTGTCCTGTCATATTATTGGTTTATTTCAGATGATGTCTAATGCTTGGTGAGTTAGTTTGTTGTGTCGGTGTGAAGGGTGATTAAAGCTGGTTTCAGATTTCCAGACAGTCATTGATCACTGAATGCCAGGTGGCCAGATATCTCAGCAAACTTGTTTAATATCGATTTATGAACCATACACATACAGTAGGATTAGCATGAATCGCTAAGGTATGTGTGCATGTGTTTTGACTTGAGTCGCTATCGAGCGAACAGGTGTGTATGTTGTTGATGATGTTTAAAACACGTCTCCTGGTGTTTTGTTCGTGCCGGGAAGCGTACTGTGAAGTGTAGCGTCTCTGACGCTCTGATTAATGCAGCCGCAGCTCACAGAGAGGGTCTGCGCTTAATTAGCAACATAAGTATGAGCCCACGCATAAACAGGAAGTTAAATGCAAGCAGCTTTCATGTGTTAATGTTGTTTGCTCTCACATCTATAAACCTGTAGGGGCTCTGAGCTGTTCCCCTCTCTCTCTCTCTCTCTCTCTCTCTCTCTGTGTTGTTTGAATGGTTCGTATATTGATAGTGCAGGTTGTTCTCATTCATAATAAAGGCTCCTCTCGGAGGATAGCGGAGTAAATTGAGCGTTTATTCAGAGTTGCTCTTTTGTCTTTGTAATTTAAAGGAGGCAATGAAACAGTCACCTAAAATCACACACTGTAGCAGACATGTCTTGATCTTACTTGGCCTTTTGATGTGCTGACCGTTAATCTAATAACAGGAAGTGCTTGTCGAGTGTTGCTCAGGGAGAGAAGGGTTTCCTGTACCATCTGGCAAAATGCTTGTAGTGGATTTTAGTTTTTACTACTGTTAGAATAAAAAAAATAAACCATGTTTGTTAGTATGGATTACAATGATGGACATTGACAACAGGCAGATGTGTAATAGCAAGGTGATCAACCTTATTTTTATTATTATGGTCACACTTTATTTTAAGGTCCAGTTCTCGCTATTAACAAACCATTAACTATGACTTTTGTCTCAAACTCCTAATTTGCTGCTTATTAACAGTTAGTAAGGTAGATGTTAAGTTTAGGTATTGGGTAGGATTAGGGATGTAGAATATGGTCATGCAGAATATGTGATTTATAAGTACTAATAAACAGCCAATATGTTAATAATAGGCATGCTAATAAGCAACTAATTAATAAGTTAATAGTGGAAATTGGTCCATATAAAGTGTTACCTTAACAGTTAGAGGGCAGTAAATTTTAAAGTTTAATATATTAATGTTTTATATATTATATACTATATATTAAGGTTTATGTTTTGTTTTTATATCATTTTTATATTTTATTTTTTATAATTTTTATATTTTTGTGAATTGTTACATTTTTGTTTAATTTATATTATATTACTGTTCGTATTATACTTTGTGAATTGCTCATTATTAATTCATATTTGTTTATAATACATTATTTATGTTCATTTATATTTGAAATGTGTTAGTAAGTGTTAGATGCATGTAAATGTAGCCTGAACATCATACATTGTGCAATGATAACAGCAGCTCCTTTAACTTGGAAAAATACTGTTGAATTGGTAAAGAGTGATGCAAATGTTCATTATAGAGCTATTTAGTGTTACTTTGGAGGTATTTGTCACAGTTGTGTACTGCATTTGAATGTGTGTCCAGTATTAACTGTAGTTTTTCTTGCGTTCGCAGGGACCTGTTGAGGATAGGTGTGACTCTAGCCGGCCATCAGAAGAAAATCCTCAACAGCATTCAGTCCATGCACCTGCAGATGTCCCAGTGCCAGACAGGCACAGCGCTGGCATGACTACAGGGGGCGCCGGACGACGGGCCGGGCAACTTGCGGAAGAATTACCAGCGGGTGAGCCCAATCCCATCGGAGCGCGCCAGAATAGAGACTATCATCCTGATCTGATAACGTGTTTCAGGAGAGGAACCATTATCCCATATCCAACAGACCAGATCGGAACAGGACCGCCGGGACTCACAGGGCATCTGTTAACCTCTTCAGTCTACATTTACAGGGAAAACCGAAGAAGCGGATTCTTTTTGTCCTCTTCTCATCATTAATTACCTTTACGATGCTTATCCAGAAATCACAGTGACTGCTCAGATTCCGAGACGTCTTGCATCGTTTTCTACAAGGTTCTTTCGTTCTTCTTTTTCCCCGTTTTTTTTCCCCACTATAAACCTTCTATCCTCACTGCTTCCCACTTACACTACCTGTCGATTTCGATATGGCTGACGTTGCCAAAGGACATCCTGTATGCCTGCGTCCCATCCCTAGGTCATACGAGCGTAAATTATGTATATCTTTAAATAAATACGAGTTTATCTTCAGAGTAAACCTTCATATTGAAGGTGAAGTGTAACGGACCTGTATGTAAATACCCTCTTCTTCCGCTTGCATTTTTGGCAATGTTGCGTGTTGGACAAGAACCGCCGATTCTGCAGGACACGAACTCACTTACGTCAGCGCGACGCCACGAGAACAATCTGGGATGAACTCTGACTCTGTCGATGTTGTGTAAATATCAGTTAGTTGTGTATAAACTAGCGTTAAAAAGATATACTTTAGGTGAAAAAAGCTACGCATTCAGGCCACTAAACAGTGTTTATTGTAGGTGTTTCCACGCTGATGAGCACTTACGTGTACAGCTTTTCTTTCTTCCACCTCTTCTTCTACTTCTTCTAGTTGTTCTTGTTAGTTTCGTGTCAGAGTGTTTGAATGCGTCGACTAGCGTTGGGAAGGTGCATCGTCACCGCCTAAACTAGCTAATACACTTAAATGTAGTTCCACTGTTAATAAGCTGTACTAATGTTGGTCTTACAGGGTCTTTAAAACTAACGCTAATCTGTTTCCAAGCATGTGTTTACATGATAAGCCAACAGAAAGGTTGCAGGCAGGAAACGAAGAGACTCGCGAAACCGCTGCCCTTCACCACTTTTATCAGGCCGAGTCACTCTCTCGGCTCCAGATGCTTCTCGATGACATTGCTAAATGCGGTACATGTTCTTTCATGTCATCAGCTCTCCATTTATTTGTGTGTGTGTCTGGACTGAACATCTGTGTGACCCCTTATGAACAGATGCCTAACGCCACCCCATTGAGCACATTCTACTTAAGCAGTCAGTTAAGCACTGTGTAACGCACAAACACACACACACACACACACATATTCTGTTGATGGCTTTGGGCTGTTCCTTTTTGGTTGCCTTGGAGAAATAGCATCAACTGAATGCTAATAATAATAATAATTAAAGATTATTATTATTAAAGGTAACACTATACATTAAGGTCCAAGTTATCAATATTATATTCATGCGTTATATATAACATTTAACAATACTTTTTAAACCATTTTTTAATCTAGATTAATGTTAAAGTCTAAAACTACTAAAACATTCAGGTTGTATTAATGAACATGAACATATTACATTAATCTAGATTAGTAGATGCCATAAAAAAATGCTAATTGTTCATATGCATGAACTTGTTAATGAAGTTAACTTTATTAAGTGTTACAAATAACATTATTATTTTATTTATTTTATTAATGTAGTACCATTCATAGCTAAAATGTAGCTAAAAATTGCCTACAAATAATACAATATCATTTTATTTTTAAAAAATTGAACAACTAGAAGTGAAAAATAATAAATAAATCAAAAGTGAATTTAAATGTTAAAAAAATATATGTAATTACTTAAAGAGACCTAAAATACTCAAACGCCAACTTAAAAGTAAAAATAATAAAACTATGAATGATTGGGAGCTTGCCTAATCTTTGTGTGCTGCAAATGTTGGCTTTTATGATAAAATCACTTGCAGCATTCCTCATTACAAGTGTTGTAAATGAATACATATAAAAGTAATTGTTAAAATGTTCCAGCTTTTGGGGTCATAATGGCTAAAAGCAGCTCCACAGGATCTCATAAGGTTTAACATTAAAGGACCCCAATGTAAGATTTCAAACATAATGGTTTGTAGAGGTTAGCAGCTGTACCATTCATTTGCCTGATGTGAATGTGTGTGTGTAATGAATAAGCTGCTACATTGCCTGTAAGTTAATGAGACTCATGGTTTATGGTTATTCTCTGCGAGCAACATGCAACACACACACAATCATCACACAGATATACCCAAGGTTTTGCACCTAATTGGCTACAATGAATTTCACCATGGCAACCAAAGAGCGTATTGGCTCTTTGTTGAGGATGACACACTTTTACAGCTTCTGCCAAGAGGCATATTCATTTTATGCACACACACACACCTCAGCTGTATTACATTAAAGAAAGTGAATCTGTTCCTCCATACGACGGTAGTAGAGATAATGTCTGGCTCTATAAAAGCATTAGCGCGAGATGAAGACATCTTCCTTTCTGCCTCTGTGTAAAGGCAGCTCAATTAATGATCACAAAGTATCGTCCCCATGGCCCGCGTCCAGCTCGTTCACGGCAGGGCGTAACCAAGCTGTCCGGTGTCCTGCCGTATGGCCCAGCTGAAAAATGGCTGACTTGCGCTCAAAGCCGTAGATACGCTGGGGAGGGCGGAGCATGCTGGGATACCTGCGGGTACAGCACACAAACTGAGGAGAGTGATGAATGAGCTGAAGCAAATCAGCGAATGAAAGAGAAAACAAGAGCGAGAGACGGCAGAGAGTGCAGGATTGAGAAAGAAATTAAGAGAAATGGAGAATGAAGAAAAAAAGAAAGACATTAGAGATTAGAGTATTAAGTCAGCATGAAATTAAAAATTGACCCTATTTTCTTTCTAACGACATGATTCTTTCAACTTCTCCCCTCCAACCACACAAGTTATTCTCTATTCTTTTCACAGTACAATCATGGTGGTTAAAATTAAGTCACATCATCATATTGTTTCACTTATAATTACTGCATATTGAAGTGCAATGGGTTGCAAATGCATATGGCATTTCATGTTGACTTCCAGGTGTGTGTTGTTGAGAGAGGGCTTACAGTTTAACAGTGGTTGACCAATATGGGTTTTGGAAAATGGAAAATGCCAATATCTAGAACAGGGTAGTGTTTTTTATTTTTTTTTTACTGATAATATGTATTATTCATCATAACTTAAAGGCTTATTTAACATCTTAAAAAAATAGATATTGGCATCTCCCCAATATATACAACAGTTCAAAAGTTTGGGGTTGCTAAGATATATATGTATATTTTTGAAGAAATTAATACTGTTATTCAGCAAGGATGCATTTAAATGACCGAAAGTGACAGTAAAGACTAGTTTATGGTTAAGACTAGCAGGATATATATAGCCGTGGCCAAAAGTTTTGAGAATGACGCAAAATTAATTTTCACAAAGTCTGCTGCTACAGTGTTTTTAAATCTTTTTGTCAGATGTTACTATGGTATACTGGTATATTTCATAAGTGTCAAAGGCTTTTATTGACGATTACAATAAGTTTATGCAAAGACTCAGTATTTGCAGTGTTGACCCTTCTTTTTAAAGACCTCTGCAATTCCCCCTGGCATGCTGTCAATCAACTTCTGGGCCACGTCCTGACTGATGGCAGCCCATTCTTGCATAATCGATGCTTGGAGTTTGTCAGAATTTGTAGGTTTTTGTTTGTCCACCCACCTCTTGAGGATTGACCACAAGTTCTCAATGGGATTAAGGTATGGGGAGTTTCCTGGCCATGGACCCAAAATGTTGATGTTTTGTTCCCCAAGCCACTTAGTTATCATTTTTGCCTTATGGCAAGGTGCTCCAGCATGCTGGAAAAGGCATTGTTCATCACCAAACTGTTCTTAGATGGTTGGGAGAAGTTGCTCTCGGAGGATGTTTTTGTACCATTCTTTATTCATGGCTGTGTTCTTAGGCAAAATTGTGAGTGAGCAACCCCACACATGAACGGTCTCAGGATGCTTTACGGTTGCCATGACACAGGACTGATGGTAGCGCTCACCTTTTGTTCTCCGGACAAGCTTTATTCCAGATGCCCCAACCAATCAGAAAAGGGATTCATCAGAGAAAATGACTTTGCCCCAGTCCTCAACAGTCCAATCCCTGTACCTTTTGGTGAATTTCAGTCTGTCCCTGATGTTTTTCCTGGAGAGAAGTGGGTTCTTTGCTGCCCTTCTTGACACCAGGCCATCCTCCAAAAGTCTTGGCCTCACTGTGCGTGCAGATGCACTCACACCTGCCTGCTGCCATTCCTGAGCAAGCTCTGCACTGGTGGTGCTCCGATCCCACAGCTGAATCAACTTTAGAAGATGGTCCTGGCACTTGCTGGACTTTCTTGGGTGCCCTGAAGCCTTCTGCACAGCAATTGAACCTCTCCTCTTGAAGTTGTTGATGATCCGATAAATGATTGATTTAGGTGCAATCTTACTAGCAGCATTATCCTTGCCTGTGAATCCCTTTTTTTGCAAAGCAATGCTAACTGCACATGTTTCCTTGCAGGTAACCATGGTTAACAGAGGAAGAACAATGATTTCAAGCACCACCCTCCTTTTAAAGCATCCAGTCTGTTATTCTAACTCAATCAGCATGGCAGAGTGATCTCTAGCCTTGTCCTCATCAACACTCTCACCTGTGTTAATGAGAGAATTACTGAAATGTCAGCTGGTCCTTTTGTGGCAGGACTGAAATGCAGTGGAAATGTTTTTTGGGATTAAGCTCATTTTCATGGCGAAGAGGGACTTTGCAATTAAGTGCAATTCATCTGATAACTCTTCATAGCATTCTGGAGTATATGCAAATTGCCATCATAAAAACTGAGGCAGCAGACTTTGTGAAAATTAATATTTCTGTCACTCTCAAAACTTTTGTCCACGGCTGTATATATATATATATATATATATATATATATATATATATATATATATATATATATATATATATATATTTT
>NW_015505456.1:239492-255476 GCF_001515645.1 Sinocyclocheilus grahami | reverse complement strand
ATATATTTACATATTTACTGTCACTTTCAGTCATTTAAAGATTATATATCTTGGAAGTAAAAGTATTACATTTCCACAAAGCAGCACAATATATATATATATATATATTTACTGTCACTTTCAGTCATTTAAAGATTATATATCTTGG
Organism: Sinocyclocheilus grahami; assembly: GCF_001515645.1. Classification (NCBI taxonomy): domain Eukaryota; kingdom Metazoa; phylum Chordata; class Actinopteri; order Cypriniformes; family Cyprinidae; genus Sinocyclocheilus; species Sinocyclocheilus grahami. The sequence continues at coordinate 255,328 of NW_015505456.1, read as the reverse complement.
AAGTAAAAGTATTACATTTCCACAAAAATATTGAGCAGCACAATGTCTTCAGCAATGAAAAGAATAAGAAATATTTCTTGAACCGCAAAGGGAAGGAAATTAATTTCTGAAGGATCCTGAGTAATGGCTGCTGAAAATTCAACTTTTCCATCACATGAATAAATGACATTTTAAGATATAATAAAATTGTCAATTATAACAATTATTCACAATATAATTTTCTTTTACTGTATTTTTGATCAAATAAATGTAGCCTTTGGGCCAGATTTACTAAAGAGGGCCAATTAGCGTTTAAGCGCAATTCCAAAATAATGCATAATAACCAGTGAAATCTACCAAGAGCAGCGCAAATTACCGCCTACTATAAGACATGTTTTTGGGCGCTAAATAATGGTGCAAATACCAGTAATTTTACGAGCGCAAACATTAGTAAATCGCATTGCGTGGTTAATTTAATACTCTTAGAAACTCCTACAAATGCATATGCCTATTCTATAAGCTCAGGCACAAAAATAACTGTCCACGCCTTTTCAGCGCTAATTCTTCACTGCGCATCTTTAGTAAATCCTGACAGTAGCCTACTATTTTAACGCCAAAAGATGGTTTACGCTAGTGCAAGCTGTCAGTAAATCTGGGCCTTGGTGAGCATAAGAGACTTATTTTAAAATGTTTTAAAAATCTTACAGACCTCAAACTTTTGTCCAGTGAAAAGCTTTAGATTTTGGAATGCTAATTACGTTAATCGGTCCTGGTCAATATATCCATCCATCTATCACTATATAGAGTAAAACACATGGCAGCGCTTCATCATCTGCACAGACAGATTGAAGCTTCACCATAACGCACGCGCACAACCATACAGATGTAGTATGATTTATATTTGAATATGTACATGAACACTATTGTTTCTATTGCGAATGTGTATCTCTTTTTCTAATTTTAACCTCTCGTTTTTGCACATGTCCAACAACTCAATCGAGGATAATCTTCATCTCTTGCAAGGGTATCCTCCTCTTCTTCCTCCTCCCGGAGGGTTGAGGGAACAGGCAGGGAGTGAGAGGATGAACGGAAATGATTTGAGTCTAATTTTATCACTCTTTGCCTGGAGTGTCGACACATTGTGGAGTCTGGTGAACGTTTGGCAGCGGATCAGCGGCGATGCTGTTCCCGTGCCAACTGAAGTCTGAGCGGTGCATGTGTTCACTAGCACGGCTGAGACTTCACAAGCGCAAACAAAAGCGTCGTCTGACACCGCCGGTAGGAACGAGCCCTGTACTTTCTGCTTTTTGTGCGTTTCAAACGATACTTTCATGATAAAGTGTTGGAGCATTACTTTAGGCAACCGAAACTAAAAGTCAGTGAGTCAAAGGGTTCGAGAGACTGTTGATATTACTAGCATGGCATGGATACTAGCTCGCAGTTTTGTAGATAGCGAACGAAGGAAAGCCCCCCTCACCTCACCGAGGCTGTATAGTTAACACTCGTTTCTTGTGATGAGTATGTCAGAGTTTGAAACTGTAACTTTCTGAGAACTATTGTACTGAAATGCACTCAATAAAGACCTTGGAAAAGCTGAAGTCGAGCGAGTAATATCTTCATCTGGAGAGAGCTCTTGATAACGAGGCAAGCCGCGGGTCAAACGTGCAGCCGCTCTGCTGCTGTTGTAAAGGGAGTGTGTTTGCGAGGGCTGTTAGGAGTTTACAGATGCTCTCGAGACACTCGAGTCTGCAAAACAACAGCGGTGTGCTTACCAAATACCATGGCGGCTGAACGAGATAGCGAGGAACATATTTTTAGAGTAATAATTTGACTAACGAGGCATTAAATTCATGTAGTTGTCCAGTGATGCATCGCTTTAGTAATTATTCCTGCCAAATCAATGTAGTTTATCAAGTAATTAAGAAGTGACAGTGTTGTCTGGGAGAGTTTGGGGTTAGATTGTTCAATGCTTTTTGAATTTAGGCCTATATGTGTGATTGTTGCAACAAACATATAAAGTGAAAGATTAAATTATTCCGAAATGAGATGTGATGTGTTTTTCACTTTTGAGGTGTGCTCTTTGAGTTTTGAGTTCCTCACAGGTTGATGAGACAATGGAATTTGAGGATCGTGTTTTATCTCTTTGACGTTTCACCCAAATATTTTATTTTATTTTATTTTTGCCTTTCCAAAAATGAAGCATGATATAAATTTAGATAAAACGTCTCTAGGTTACGTATGTAACCATGGTTCCCCGAGGGAACGAGACGCAGCGTTGAGTTGCTTTGGGAACGCCCTTGCGTGACCGCGTTCTGAAGCACGTGTCAAATCCGTCCAATGGAGCAGCGAGACGTCACGAGCAGGGTGACGTAAGCACCAGAAAGCATAAAAGCGCATCCAGCAGGGCGCAAACCAGCTTCGATGAAGTAGCGCCTGCAGGGATGCAGGGAGTATGGCAAAGAGACGCAGCGTCTCGTTCCCTCGGGGAACCATGGTTACATACGTAACCTAGAGACGTTCCCCTTCAGGAACTCGAGCTGCGTCGAGTCACTTTGGGAACGAGAATACCCACTGCGCCATACTACCAAGTCCCTGCCTGTGTGTGTATCCTATGAGCACATCACGAAGAGAGAACTTGGGAACCTGGGGTAGAAGCCAGGTCTAGGTTGTAAAAGCAGACAAAAGTGTGTGGAGAGGACCAGCCCGCCACAGCACAAATGTCCTGCAAGGCCAAACCCAAGCTGAAAGCCTTGGAGGCCGCCATACTCCTGGTCGAGTGCGCTCTGACCCCCATAGGTGATGGGAGGCCAGAGGACTCGTAGGCTAGTGAGATGGCCTCGACCACCCACCTACCCATAGTCTGCTTGGTCGCCGGAAATCCCTTCTTGGCGGACCAAAACAAACAAAAAGCTGATCCGCCTTACGCGACGGGGCAACTCTGTGTGCGTAAGCGTCCAGTGCTCGAACTGGACAGAGCAGATCACGCCTTTCTTGGCCTACTTCCTGGTGGGATCGCGAGCCTGGCCGCTCTCATCAAATGCAGCCAGGCGAGAGCGGAGCGTGCGCAGCGAGCTCACAGTGATGACAATCAGCTGCTCGAAAGCTGACCGTGCATGCTTCGCTCCTAAACAAACGACACACAAATCGTGTGTATCCCCCTCCGCCAGATATCGTGGGCAGGGAGAAACACAGCGTTTGTAATGCCGTTCGCTCGCCATAGCTTTCTCATTGTTTTATATATATGAGTGCTTGTGCGGACAGACAACAGTAAATAGACAGACACATACACAGAGCGCTACTGAAGGGCAGAAGCTGGTTTGCGCCCTGCCGGATGCGCTTTTATGCTTTCTGGTGCTTACGTCACCCTGCTCGTGACATCTCGCTGCTCCATTGGACGGATTTTGACACGTGCTTCAGAACGCGGTCACGCGAGGGCGTTCCCAAAGCGACTCGACGCAGCTCGAGTTCCTGAAGGGGAACGGTAATTTTATCTTTTTTTATGCTAATTTAATTTTAGGGATGTCGATTTAATGCATGCATTTAGGGTGATACATTTTTATATTAGTTATCAATTATTATTAGAATAATAATAATAATAGTAAAATGTATTACTACTAATAATAATAACACTAAATGATAAATAAAGATCAACTGATAAATTGACAAACTAAGAGAAATTGACATTTCTAAGATAAGCATAAATTTAGCATGAAAAAAATCTAACTGCAAGTCGTCTCTTCTTCAAAAACAATTGCATGCATCATTTGTGCAATAGCAAAAATAAAATACAATTATAATAATGTAAATTTAATGCATGCATTTAGTGTGATTAATTTGTATAGTGTTATCAATTATTAGGTATTAGTAGTATAAGAAGAATAATTTATTACTAATAATAATAATTAATAACATTAAATGATACATTAAGATATATTGACACCCCTAAGATCAGAATAAAATTAGTATGAAAAAAGTCATATTTAAAAATAAAAAAAAACATTACATGCATAATTTGTGCAACAGCAACAATTTATAATATTATAATAATTAAAAAATAATTATAATCATGTAATAAAAATGCATTTAATCATCTCTATTTTGTTTTTACAGTCAAATTACTTTTGTAAGAAATTCTTCTACCAGCGTAACAGTTAACATTTTTAGCATAACCATTATGTTTTTACAAGTCACCTTAATGTTCTTTTAAGATCAGTCCTAAACAGACACACTTGTGTCTGCATTCACACAGTTCCTTAAAGTATATGTGTGTCCTAAATTTACCCTGGAAAAACAAATTTGATTGTGGGCCAGTGATAGACTGATGTTCATTTATATGCCAATAAAACACAATATAATGGCTTCAAAAGGCATTTTTTTGTAAATGTAAAATAAGGAAAAGATCATTTGAAAGCCCTAGTTTATCTATTTAATATTTTGGCTTTAAAATTTCAAGATCGGTGTCTTGCCCTGTAAAACGATCATTTCAAACATGAATTGCACATCAAATGAGCTTGTGTCCAGGTGTGCTGACCTCTTTCCCAGAATGCACTTCTCTTTCAGCCTCCCAGCAAAGTTCTGAGGGCATTCATTAGAGACGTGTTTATTCCTCTCTTCCTTTTATTTCATTATCCGATGGGATCGAGCCCCATATAGAACATGACACTTCATTTCTCAGAGAGGTCTTCCTAATGGAAAAGACCGATGCAAGGTCACCAAGACTGCATAATTGCGACTCTACAAGAGCAATAATTGACAGTTATGCATTTTTAATGGCTATTTATATGGATAATTCTCCACATGGCTCACTCTCCCAAACATTTGTTTAAATTGATATGTTATCTTTATTGAAATAATTAAAGTGGAGGGAATTATGTTTGTGAGGGCTGGGAGAGAATACGTAAGATACTCGCTGACAGATAATTAATGGCGTTGGAGAGTGTTTGTGAGGGTGTGTGTGAGTGTGTGTGTTCTGGAGAGACTTGACTTGTGATGTCTCCTTTATTGATTCAGTGGAGCAGATAAAACCTCTGTATTTGTGAATAAAAACAAACAGATTCTAAAACGGGTCCACACTGCACCATGTGCATCACAAGAACCAATAAACACAAGAAACATTTTCATGAGGCTTTCAGGGATGGCAATTCAGTTTATTTGATTTAGTTTGGTCTGGAACAAATATGGATATGAATGGAGTGTACTATATACATTGAATTATATATAATATAATTATATATAGTATACAACCAGCAAGGATAAACACTCCTGAATGATTTTCACAAAATATTGGGAATCTAGATAACTACAATTTTGAACCCTTTTTATACGCCATTTCATACTATTAAGGATTCACCCCCAAAATTAAAATTTGCTAAAAATGTAGTCACACTCAGGCCATCCAAGATGTATATGAGTTTGTTTCTTCATGGAGATTTGGAGAAATTCAGCATTCCATCACTTGCTCACCAATGGATCCTCTGCACTGAATGGGTGCCGTCAGAATTAGAGTCCAAACAGCAGCTGAGTCCAAACATCACAATAATCCACAAGTAATCCACATGACTCCAGTCCATCTGTTAACATCTTGAGAAGTGAAAAGCTGCATGTTTGTAAGAAAAAAAAATCCATCAATAATGTGTTTTTAACTTCAAACTATTGCTTCAGGCTAAAATATGTGAATCAGGAGAAAATATGCACAGATCAAGCAGCGCTTACAAGAAAACAGTCCAAAACAGTTTTCGGTCGATGGATTTTGATGTGAGAGGACAACAGGGGATGGACTGTTTCACTGGAGGAAGCATTATTATGGATTATGGGCTTACATTTTGTCCAGAAGCGACAGTTTAAAGTTAAAATGCCGTAATGATGTTTTTTTTCTCAAGCATGCAGCTTTTCACTTGTCAAGATGTTAACTGATGAACAGGAGTGCTATGAATTACTTGTGGATTATTGTGATGTTTTTATCAGTTGTTCGGAATCTCATTCTGACGGCACCCATTCACCGCAGAGGGTCCATTGGTGAGCAAGTGATGTAATGGTAAATTCCTCTAAATCTGTTAAAATAAACTCATCTATATCTTGGAGGGTCTGAGGGGGAATACATTTAAAGCAAATTTTCATTTTTGGGTGAACTATTACTATAGGAAATGCAGAATAGATTCAAAAACAAACAAAATGCAAGAAATACACAGAGGATAATTACATAGGCAAGTAAGACGTGCAATGTGTTTTACTAGAAAGCAAGCTTGAAACGGCATTATTGGTAAGTCAGTGTAATGTGTGTAGAGAAATGATTGCATGCAAATACCTTTAAGAAGCATTTTAGCTTCATAGCACTGGCTTTCCAAGTCATTTCTCAGGATGCATTTTAAACATCCACCAGTAAGCTCTGTGTATCTTGTGCAGGGCCTGTAGACAGCTTAACTCTGCCTGAGTTCTGCGCTGCATTAGATTTTCAATGGAAATAAACAGCATGCCTCTGCATCCCAATAGGGGTTTAGAGAAACTTCCATCAGGATTTTGTAAAGAATTCATAAAGTCATACGGTTGTGTAAAGGTCATCTGAATGCTGTTCCTCTAAATGCATTCATATCATGCACAGATATGAAATGTGGCGGAACAGGTATGCCACTTTGCATTTTTTCTTTTCTCTTTAAATAAACAACAAATAACTCCTGATATTTTGAATGCAGATTTAGTAGTTACAGTATATACAAAGAGCTCTTGAACACATTCCATGCACATAATTGACCATACAGGGCATGGTTAACAAGTCTGCATGTTACATTTCAAAATAAAACTAACCATTTTAAGCTTTTAAATACAGCAACCTGCATCCATACAGTAAATGTCTTAATTGGTTTTAAACAATTAAGACATTTACTGTATGAGATGCATTTGATCAAATGCTTTGTATTTTTCAGAGGATCTGTACTGAAATCTAAACAACTGTTCAGTGTAGAGGCCCCTTTTTCTCTGTCTGCATCTATAAATATTCACAGGGCAATCACCTACTGAAGAGGATTGCCTCTCAGCACGCCATCACCAAAGAGCAAGAGATTGATGGAATGAAAAAGTGAGCGAGACAAAGAAACAGAAGAAATAAAGAACAAACAAACGGAAAAAATGATGATACGCAGGAAAGGCCGTAATAGACCCATACCTAATAGATGTTCTGATGGATGGAGCTGTGTGTCTGTCCGGGGGCCCATTGTTCCTCTCAGCGTATTCTGGCTCCTGCGCTCTGATTGGCCACAGCGGGTGATGAGCAGGTAGAAGCCTCTCATCAGAATCCACAGCTCGTCTCTTTTGTCCTCCTTGAGGCCCTGTAGCTCAGAGGCAGTCTGGGAAACGGTGGCGTGGTGACATGTTTACCGTGGCCCCTGTAATATCCAGAGTGTTTTTAACAGCCTTTAAGGGTATTATTAATAGCAATATGCAGAGAGTTTGGCAGAGAGGCTCTTTGAATATGTATGTGTTTTGGAGTGCTGGGTTTAATGTGGCTTTAAAATGCTTCTACTATCCCGGCGAGCTTCTCCCCGCAGCTCACGTACAGCTGCCGGATCTGGCCCAACTCCAGCACTAATGCGTTTGAGCGAACTCTACGAGTGTGTGTGTGTGTGTGTGAGAGAGAGAGACAGATTCGAGTAGGTGGAAGCCTGTAGGTGTATCGGATACGTGTTTGTGTTTTCAGACATTTGAGAGCTTCACTGTTTACTGGAAAGAGCCCAACATGAGCGTGAGTGTTTGTTTGTTTGGTCCTACTGGAGAATCCAGCTAAAACCAGCTTCTGATAGTTAGTCTAAGTCTAAGCTGGCCATTTCTGGTCTCACTTTCAATTCATGAGTGTGAATTTGAATGGAATTGACCATTTGCAAAGACCCACCCTCCTTAGTTACTTTTACTATCCCCGACAAACAATGCAGCTCTCACACTACACACATGTTCTCACGCTGTGAAAAATACATCGCAGAGCAAAGAAGAAACTGACAATGTGCCGACAGACAAGACAGAGCAGGTAAGAAATTCAAATAATAAACACCGTTTTGTGGCTCTTTAATGTGTCGTGACAGATCACTGTATTGCCTCGATGGTGAACCGATCGTCTTGAACATGAATAAACATCAGAAAGTGTTTTATTTCATCCGCGGAACACACCATTTTTCAAGTTGAAGTCCACCGAAGTTAATCTACTCTCCTGTCTGATTTGTGGTTAAGGCTAGAAGGGATACAGCTGCAGCTACTGGGCATGCACATTTACATATTTTCCGAGCCAACAATATAACATGAAACCTATGAAAATGTTTTTTTTTTTGAAAAGCACATGGCACCATAGTTTCATCACTTTTGAGTGTCACAGTGACCGTCTTTTTGCAGTAAAGGACCTGTCATAGTTTAAATGAGTGGGAAGATGACATGAAGCACGCGAGGTTAGCTGCATTGAAAACAGATGAGCGCACATGTGCATAATGTTACAGCACCCGATCGGGTCGAAGTTCACAGGATTTTGTCGACAGAATAATAAGAACACACGTTTTAAATAGTACTGGGCAACGGTTAATTTTTTTTTTATCGCGATTAATCGCATTATGCACAAAATTCAATAATGAATTCAAAAGTAGTGTACTGTGCAATTTTTTCATTTAAAAGTACTGCTATATGAACAAAAGTGCAATAACATTTGGATTGCAAACACTTTAAACAAATAAGGTGCTTTTTTTACAGCAGTATTCCTTTTACATAGTAGCAGTTAAAATATTTCTTGTAAATCTCAATTTATAACATTAATGTAATCAAATTAAATATAAAACCATAGCTATTTGCTACTGCCAGGGCATTAACGTTTTTATAGAAAATAGTTTATAGTTTGTTATAGAAAAACAAGTTATGCTCAGAGTCCAGAGCCTCGATCATAATAATTATAACAGGTGACATGCACTATCGTGGGACCCAACACAACATAGTGCGGTGCAGGACAACACTTGATGGGCGAGTAGAGACTCCTGTGTGTGGGATGCAGGAGAATAAGGGTGTACTCACACTAGGCAACCTTAACCATGCCGAGCGCATCTGAACCCAAGGCCCGGTTCGTTTGACTAGTGTGATCGCTCCGTGCTGCGGTTCGTTTAGCCGGTGCAGTGCTGAAATTTGCACCCTGCCAGATTATGCACCCCCTAGTATCGGTAGGTTTAGGAGTAGGGGTTAAGATTAGGGGTGGGGTGGGATTAGGCAATCAGGTAGCGACTTCAACGAGGGGGTGCATAATCTGGCAGGGGTGCAGAATTCGGCACAACACAGGCCCTTGCTCGGTTGGAAGAGGTGGGCCAGAGCGCGGTTCAGTTGGGCTCGGGCGCGGTACGCATATAGTGTTGGAACCTTCAATACCACGACTGAGGGCACCTTGAGCAAGGCACCGAACCCCCAACTGCTCCCCGGGCACCGCAGCATAAATGGCTGCCCAATGCTCCGGGTGTGTGTTCACGGTGTGGGTCTGTTCACTGCTGTGTGTGTGCACTTTGGATGGGTTAAATGCAGAGCCCTAATTCCAAGTATGGGTCACCATACTTGGCCACATGTCACGTCACTTTTCACTTTCACTTAACTTCTGATACGTGCAGCATGATTGCGTGAACATTTCTGAGCGGCAAAAGTGATAGATCTATAAAGCAATATATTGTGAGAGGGCCGTGTGTGTTACCGCGTCCCAGACGACTCAAAATAATAAATAACAATGTTTACAAAATGATGCACTCCACTGTGCTGAGCAAGAGTGCTTTTCTGCTGCCTTCATGTGCTATTTCCCACTTATGAAGTCGTGAGCGCTTCATGTGGACACTGCTGAATTCTTAGGCCCACCCCAAATGCTCTCATTGGTTGGGACGTGTGATGACATCCATCCCAAGCCAGTGACCCATGGTTTGTCTGTATGTGTATTCAGAGCCAGTGAATAACGGACTTTCATAATAATAAAAAAATGTGTTAACGCGCGATAAAATAATTGTCGGCGTTAATCAATTAATGCGTTAACGCGATAATAAGGTATTAACTTGCCCAGGCCTAGTTTTAACATTATTTTATTATTTAACACTCAGTGTTTTAACTTTAATGCTTCAAGCCATGCATACAGTGCCGGTGTTCTGACAAATAATGCTACCTATCAGATTATGCTACCAACACTGTATTTATCCTATTAGGGTAGGTTTAGGGTTGGGGTAGGTGTACATGTTAATAAAGCCTCACACCTTGTATCATGCTGGAAGCAAAATCTGATAGGTAGCACTTTTCTCTATCGAATTATGCTACCATCTGTTTTAATGGGCGGTAGCAAAATCTGACAGGGTAGCACAAATCGTCAGAACACCGGCCGTAGCCGTAGGGCAAGATGGCAGATAGCAGCGGCGGCACATAATATCTGCGTTCTGATTAGTCAGATCGCCTGTCAATCAAGCTTTTTGCTAACGGTCAATTGGGCACTTTCAATTTCAGTTCAATTTCAAGTTCAACTGAAATGACAGGAAGAGGAATAGTTCTATTCATTGATCCATCCATCTCACTTTCCGTTCACCCATCCATTGTTTGTTCCATCCATACATCTATCCTTCCATCTCTCTGTCCATTCATCCATCCATCTGTCCCTTCATCCGTCATTTTTCCCATCCATCCATCTCTCTCTACCTTCATCCATCGTCCATCCATTCATCTCTCTGTCTCTTCATCCATCCGTCGTTTGTTCCATCATCCATCCATCCATCCATCCATCCATCCATCCATCCATCGTTTGTTCCATCCACCCATCTCTCTGTTCCTTCATCCATCCGTCGTTTGTTCCATCCATCCATCCTGTCTGTCTGTTCATCCATCCATCATTTTTCCATCCATCCATCTCTCTGTCCCTTCATCCATCCATCGTTTGTTCCATTCAGCCATCCTGTCTGTTCTTTAATTCAGCTATCGTTTGTTCCAGAAAACAAGAGAAAATGGTTTGTTTGAGAAAAATGGTATCTGTGAGGATTTCCAGTCAGGATTTAGACTGTATCATAGTACTGAGACTGCTCTCATTAGAGTTACAAATGACCTGCTCTTATCATCTGATTGTGGTTGTATCTCTCTATTAGTGCTATTGGATCTTAGCACTGCGTTCGACACTATTGACCACAACATTCTCTTGCATAGACTAGAAAACTTTGTTGGCATTAATGGAAGTGCATTAGCATGGTTCAAATCGTACTTATATGACCGCCATCAATTCGTAGCAGTGAATGAAGAGGTATCACATCGATCGCAAGTGCAGTATGGAGTACCTCAAGGCTCAGTACTAGGGCCGTTACTCTTCACGCTTTACATGTTACCCTTGGGAGATATCATCAGGAAACACGGTGTTAGCTTTCACTGTTATTCTGATGATACTCAGCTCTATATTTCTTCACAGCCCGGCGAAACATACCAATTTGAAAAACTAGCGGAATGCATAGTCGATATAAAAAACTGGATGATGAGTAATTTCTTACTGCTAAATTCTGAAAAAAACAGAGGTGTTAATTATAGGACCTAAAAACTCTGCATATAATAACCTAGAACACTCTCTAAGACTTGATGGCTGCTCTGTCAATTCTTCGTCATCAGTTAGGAACCTAGGTGTGCTATTTGATAGCAAACTTTCCTTAGAAAGCCACACTGTAAAAAGTATCATTGAATCTACTTAAGAAAAGCGAGTAAACATAACTGTGTTATGTGAACTTTCAGGTGGATGCAATAGTTAAACTAAACAATTTTAGTAAACAGTATTTAAGAGCATCTAGTTTGTTGGATTAAATCCCACTATGTGCCCTAATAACTCTAGACCAGTAGGTGGCGGAAGGTTGGTTTAAACAAAACATCACCAGAAGAAGACAACGAACTGAACTTCATCTTCCTCTTTACTGCTAGTTATAACATGAAATAAACGTGAGTAAGCATCATAAAGTATGTTGAGCGATACAGTACAACTTAATGAAATTTATCATGTCTTATGTAATCCGTTTTTCAGCATTTAATGTTTGAACAAATGTCATGAAAACAAGTTATCATCACAACCACTGTTTAAATATTTATATTTCAGAAAATTATTTCGAGTAGAAACTTTATTTAAAATAGTTTTTAAATGTACGTCAATGCCCAGCACTAATTATAACCATTTTCTTGTCATATTATATGTGCTCTTTTTTTCAGGACTTAAACTCATGCAGTGGAAGTTCTACTTGTTTATTGAGTGAAAAGAGAGCTCAACTGCTGAAAAACGTATTAAAATATGGAAGCTATGGAATATGAAAATTCTCCAATTCCATGTTTCCACATAGTATTTTTTGAGGAAAAGAAAAGGCAGATTTTATTAGTTTTTACTGACAAGCATTACTGTAACCGTCAGTTAGCGTACTAGCTAGCCAGTGGCTTACAAGCTAGATTACAAGCATCGATCTTCCTCTTTACTGCTAGTTATAACATGAAATAAACGTGAGTAAGCATCATCAAAGTATGTTGAGCGATACAGTACAACTTAATGAAATTGATCATGTCTTATGTAATCCGTTTTTCAGCATTTAATGTTTGAACAAATGTCATGAAAACAAGTTATCATCACAACCACTGTTTAAATGTTTATATTTCAGGAAATTATTTGGAGTAGAAACTTCATTTAAAATAGTTTTTAAATGTGCGTCAATGCCCAGCACTAATTATAACCAGTTTCTTGTCATATTCTATGTGCTCTTTTTTGGGGACTTAAACTCATGCAGTGGAATTGGAAGTTCTACTTGTTTGAGTGAAAAGAGAGCTCAACTGCTGAAAAACTTATTAAAATACGGAAGCTATGGAATTAATTCTATGGAATCTGTCATTAATTACTCACCCTCATGTCGTTCCAAACCTATAAGACCTTTGTTAATTTTCGGAACACAATTTAAGATATTTCTGATGAAATCCAAGAGCTTTCTACATTGACAGCAACACAACTACCACGTTCAAGACCCAGAAAGAAAGAAAGGACATCGTTCACGAGAGTACCACGACGCATGCGTGTGATGCTGCTGACGCAGGAGCTGGCGTTCTGACGTAGAACACGCATACACTGTGCCTTGTTTACAAGCATTCTCAGATTTCATCAAACATATCTTCATTTGTGTTCCGAAGATGAATGAAGGTCTTACTGGTTTGGAACGACATGAGAGAATAATTAATGACAGAATTTTCATTTTTGGGTGAACCCTTTTTATAATGTGAAGAAAGAAAATAGAAATTAGGTAACAAGGAGTCTGACAATTTAGATGAAGGAAGAGTAAAGGAAACAACACAAAGAGGAAAGCAGTCAGAAAGGAAGGACAGAAAAGAATAAAGGTAAGTAAGTGAAAGAAATATAAAAATCAAAAAGGAGGTTTGAAAGAAATAAAGAAATCAGATAAGCAAGAGAACACCTGTAATTCCTCCAAAGCAAACTCCAGCTAGACTATGACAGATCTCAGAGCGTGGAGAAACCCTCAGCATCACGAAGACCCTCATTCCTCAGAGATGTTATCTGTCTAGCAATATGTATCTTTCCAGTTTAGAGCTTTGAAAGTGGAACCATCATAGCTCATCATATAATGCACAATAAGAATTAGGAATACACATTTGTACAACTCTTCTAAATGTTTGTAAATTCATTTACATAGTAAAATATTATTTGCTTGCTGTCTAATCGTGTTGGCTTATGTATTTGCATTTATTGCAGTTTTATTGCAAACACACAGAGAGGGATAAAGTATATTTAAATGCACTTCAAAAACATTTGTCAGACTAAAAAAATAATAATTTGTCTTTTTAAAATGTCATATGAATGCTTAATTGGACTAACAGACATAGATTGTGTGATTGTAGATCAGCCTCAGGCAGCATGTATACATATTTAGATGACAATTGCACATGTAAGTATACAATGTAACATACAGAGTTTCAAAAAAGAAAGAAAGAAAACTCTTCAATAGGCTGTATTTATTTGGTCAAAAATACAGTAAAAACATTAATATTGTAAAACTTATCTCTTTAAAGTCAAAGGCACACACACACACACACACACACACCTGTGCTTAGTCACACACGTCCTGCTACTCAAATATGCTGTTTGAATTAATCATTCATAATTAACATGCTGATAGTGAAGCTGTCTTTACTTCATCCTTGAGGATGAGAGCAGTGTGGAGAGTGTGTGTGTGTATATAGAGAGGGGTGGGTGTAAGCTATCCAAAGCGCAAACCCAGTGACCCATACTTCAGGACGTACCTCCCCACACTGGGTGGAAACTTTCTGGAGGCCATGCTGGGAAAACAAGAGCCAGGGATGGAAAAGACTTCAAGAGCGTGGGGCCACAAAGAGGAGAGCTGGCCCTTGATATTACAAAATCACACACTTTGTCTCATTCTCTTCCCTTCAAAAGTGGGGCCTCTTATCTTTACCTCATAGTCTACAGCCAGAGTTAGTCAACTGCCATATTTGATAAAAAAAATCTCACCAATCCCAGCTATGCATGGAATTCCTTCTAATAACCAACAATGGCACGTCCTTGAGGAAACACTGAGTTTAACAGTGTGCTTCAATGGAACAGCATCCTCTCTCTCTCTCTCTCTATGAACCTGTCAGAATCTACAGTGAGGTGTTGATGAACATGGAAAGACACAAAGAATTCCACAGATAAGTGATGCAGCCTGCACTTTCGGGTTCACGAATGGAGCACAGAATGGGTGAACGGGTGATTCATTTCAGTTGAACATTTGAGCATATTAACATCTTAGAACAGAGCTGAGAGCCCAGGTTAGGAGCCTGTAGCATATGGAAACTCCCAGGTTTGATGGCATCTTTGCCCCATAGACCGAATAAGCGTGTGCTCTCCCTGCATTCATGCCATTCCTTCTACTGATTGCACTTCCATGGCTGATTTCACTTTATTCGTTTTTCTGTTACTACAAGGAAGAACAGATATCATACCTAGATGAGAGAGAGGCATGTATCAGTAAAAATGTGTTTGGTGCTTTCCTGGTCAAAACTCACAGCTATGATACTATTGTGTTGTGTTTGGTTGCCAGGCCTTTGTTATACGATTATTAAGGTGTTTTAATTGGTTTTAGTGTGTGATTGCTGGGGTGTTCTGGGTGGTTGCTTTCTAGACCAAGTCAGAAGAGCCCATTTTCATATCTCTATGATATTCCAGTATCTATGGCTCAGGTGATTACTTCAATATAACTAAAAAGGTCTCCAGACTGCAACAGAACTTTTAATTCCCCGGTTTAAAAACTAGTAACTATTTTGTACGTCCATAGGAGATTGAAAAAAAAAGCTTTTATGAACCACAGCTGCATCCATACACGCATACTTCCCTACTATATAATACAAGAAAAAGGTCTCTAGCTCTAGCTATAACTCTAGCTATAACTAAAAAGGTCTCCAGACTGCAACAAAACTTGTTTAAAGTCTAGTAACTATTTTGTACGTCAATAAGCAGTTGTGAGCTGGTGTTTGCTGCAAGCTCCAACAAATATGGTGTGAGCCTTGATTTCTGATTTGTGAAAAAAAGCTCTTATGAACCACAGCTGCATCCATACATGCATACTTCTCTACTATATAATACAAGAAAAACAATATTTGAAAAGAGTAGTATGCCTAAAATATGCAAAAAGTAACCAGATGACCTACTACTGCTGATGAGATTCTGAAGTGTGCGTCTGATGGACACTTTACTATCCCATGAGTCCACGGGAGAGGAGTTGTGAATGGCAGTGAAGCAATTGACAATGACATGAATGAAGTATCCCCAGAATACCTTCAGACTACATATTCATACTATATAGATTTTTTTT
>NW_015505456.1:237839-239482 GCF_001515645.1 Sinocyclocheilus grahami | reverse complement strand
TTTTTTTTACGGTCACAAAGTATACTTATTCACAACAAGATCCTATACTCAGAAAGTATGCGACTTCAGATGCAGCCTAGTTCTTTTAAATCAAAAAGAGTCACATGGCATACTGGAACATGCTTGTGAGTTAGCGTGTTTTAATCAGAGGCCCTGTTTATACCTGGTATTAAAATGCATTTGCGTCGATCCAATCACAAGTAGACAACAATAAATACAGGTATAAACTGGGTATAAAATATTTTGAGCTTGTCCACTTTTGACCTCTTCAAAGTAATCAGGACAGAAGCGGTCAAAAGTGCACAAAAGAGATGGATTAAAAGACCAGCTAAGTGCAAAACAGGAATTTGTCTTCCTTGTCCTCTTGTGATCCGATCGACCAAAATGCATCTTAATACCAAGTGTACACAGGGCCAGACTCACTCACTCACAGCGAATCGTTTAAAGGTATTAGCTCACAACTGACTCCATCACTGAAACGTGAATTTTGTATTTTTTTGGCTGTCTAATTCAAAATGAACTGGTAAATGTTACTGTGGTGTGCATTTTAGGTCTGTGACTGGTTGTGAGACAACATGCAATTAAAGATACATACTTACAACAAAGTTTTGTTGTAATAAATGGTTTTCTCCAAACATGTCAGTTGTCAGCTGTCCGTGTGATATTTAGAAAGCACTAACTACTAGTAATTATAGGGTGGAATGAGCCTGCTGTGAACAGTAAGAAGCGCTAGACACACTAGTTTCCTTAAGATCTGCAGTCACTGAAAGCACATCAGCATTTATGCAACATGAAAAAGATTAATCCAGGCCGTTGTATGCGTGCGTGTGATGCTGTGTGCAGATTTGTCAGGATGTCTGGCTGTGCCACTTTGCATGTGTCAGCAAGCTTGTAGCTATACACTCTGCCAGCATAATGCTACAGAGACCCACAATGCAGCAGTCAGCAAGAGAAGAGAGGGGGAGGGATCATATGAGGGGGTGGGGGAAGAGCCAGGTCAGAACTTAGATTTTTTGTCAAGAGGGTGTAGAGATCTTTGTGTAGTGAACTTCCACAGCCACAGGAGGGAGCCACTTCAGATGCACCACACAGGTTTGAAAGACAAACTTCCTGTGCATTATGCTGTTTGTTTAAAATAGTAAGTGAAGGCATATTGCAACAATAAAACTTTTTAAACATTAGTATGCTCAATTGTATGCTCAATTGTTGTCAAATGGCCTATTACATTGCATCTGAGTGCTACCCTGGAAATAAAAATTAAAAGTTATTTTGCATTTTTTATTCAGTTTTGTGTAAAATTTAGATCAAACCTATTTTGAATGCTACTATTACCGCAATGCAGGGTTGTGTGGAATTCAGAATCAAATTCAGTTGAATTTGGTGGCAAATTAGTGAATTCGGTAGCGAATTACGGTACAGTAGCAAACAGGATGTTGAATTCCAGTTGGAATTTGAATGTAATAAAGTAGAATTTTTATGACTAAAATTCAAAGAAATTCATTAATTTAAATTTCAGTAAATGTAATTTTTGCATTTGAATGATAGCTTGTCAAAGCCTTGTTTGAATCTTGAAGTTCAAAGGGTTTATAGCGGTGGTTCAGTTTTCATCTTGATTTAGTGTGTGTGTGTGTGTGTGTGTGTGT
>NW_015505456.1:235398-236567 GCF_001515645.1 Sinocyclocheilus grahami | reverse complement strand
ACAAGAAGACAAAGCAGGATTACATGTTTAGAGACCACAAAACTAAATTTTTCAGCTTCACATTTCATTACCTCCTTCTCTAGAAAAACATATAGTCAAAAATGTTTCCACAGTCCCTGAGGCTTGAGTTGTTGTTGTTTTTTCTCGATTCCAAGAACTGTCCCATATTGAATGGCATGTCAAATTTCACCAAGACTTTTGCATTTTAATGCATTTGGCAGATACTTTTTGTCCAAAATGACTTAGTGCATTAACACAACATTATTTGTTATATATATATACACAAGTAATTCTCCAAATTACCACAGTAAATCACACTGTCATCTAGTGAGTTCCATGTATTATGTTCTAGTATTTGCGTTGGGGAGTCTGTGTTGTATTACATTGGGAAGTTACTTGTATCCTTTCATTTCCTTTTTTTTTTTGCTTTTGTTTCCTAATTTTCTTTGTTAAACCACTCTTAGTCTAGATATGTTTTTCTCTCTCTGGGAAGTTTCTTTCTCTTTTCATGCGCTTGCAGATGTGGTATATCATGTTTCCATACTTCCTTTATTACTCTATTTGTTTAATTACAGAACATCAGAAAGTGTATTTTATCATGGTGTGTGGGGGAAGTACATTAAAGTCCAGCCTATGTATTTATATACACTACAGTTTAAAAGTTTGGGGTAAGACTTTTTTAATGTTTGAGTTCCTTGAGCTCACCAAGGCTGCATCAAAATGTAGTGTTTAATTAAAAAACAGCAAAATTGTGAAATATTACAATAACAAAACAGTCTATGTTATTTTATTTTATGTTATATGTTATGTTATTGCAAACAGAAGGAGACAACAAATGACCAGTAAATGACCATCTAACGGAGTTTATTTACAGGCTTCAGGAGAGGAACAAGCGATGATCAAATGTGAGTTAATAAGCAGATAATCTTGAGCTAGGACTGAACAGTCACTGAGGTTTCTTTGCAGGGTGAGGCTGAGTCAGCGTGCTTGGAGGAAGACAGAAGATGATGGTAGACGACTGGAATGGAATGGACTGGACTGGACTGGACTGGACTGGACTGGACTGGACTGGACAAACAGGTTGGTAGCGCAGGTATAAGTAGACAGGACAGCTGAAGCACACTAGTGAACAACAAGACCAGACACTGAGGTGGTGATGGGAAGGTGGC
>NW_015505456.1:228378-235388 GCF_001515645.1 Sinocyclocheilus grahami | reverse complement strand
GCCTCAGGGTTTTCATCTCCATGTGGCGACACATATGTGTATAATATTCCTTGCATTAAGCCAGTGCTGTCTGGGTTGTAAGCGAAATAAAACTCAGTATATCTGAGTTTAGTGGAATCAGCTTGTATTCTGATGAGAAACAAAACCTTTTAAAATATGCTTGCCTTTTTATAAGTTTCTTTACTTGTGGGTTTGAGGTCTGAACTCTGAAAGAGACGAGATATTTGAATATATCAAGCAATTAAAAAAAATTAGAAATGAATGGAATATAATGCTTAACATGATGAGAAAAAAGTCCTTTAAAATCTGTCTTCGTCCTTGATTCTTGATGACAGATTCTGTCAAATAAAAGTGATGTGAAGTGAGGTTAACCCTTTAAGAGTTAAGAAAGATAATAAATGATGTAAAGATATTGCAACAATACATTTTATACATAGGACACCTAAAATGGGGTACAAAATCAAGATGGGACAGTTTCACCAAGAGAAACCAGTTCATCTTGTTACAAATATATAGAGACAAATGTGCACTTTTAACAAATAATAATGCAAAGTTTCATGCTCAGTAAATGTTCTCAGTTGAATGCGTTTGTCTGAGTGTGCACTTTGGTCTGTTTAATTCCCACTGTTGACTAATTGTGTGCAGTGTATCTATTATTGTATATTTGTATTTGTGCAGTATCATGGAATTGGAGTATATCATTGTGTCAGTGTGTTTACCGTATAGGCCACTTCGCTTCTGAGTTTGTTGCCTCCTGCCTGAAACCTCATCATGACTTTAATCATCAGACTGCGACTCCGTA
Source organism: Sinocyclocheilus grahami (assembly GCF_001515645.1). Taxonomy (NCBI): domain Eukaryota; kingdom Metazoa; phylum Chordata; class Actinopteri; order Cypriniformes; family Cyprinidae; genus Sinocyclocheilus; species Sinocyclocheilus grahami. The sequence continues at coordinate 234,586 of NW_015505456.1, read as the reverse complement.
ATTATCCATCCCAGAATGCACATGACTGAGAGTGTAGTCTGTTTTGGTACCCAGGGCTGCTAGAGAAACAGGGCAGCCACTCTGACCTTCACTTCCTGTTTGTTTGTTTGTTTGTTTTCCTCACCATTTATTTGCTGTGGCTTAAGTGATTACTACACCTCTGGAAATAAGAATAGCCCAGATTTATCCAGCCAAATCCCATTTAATCTTGTTTAGTCGGTGGATTAGCACAGATTCATGTGATGTAGCTGTTCACATAGAACTGAAGATCCCAAGTTTACAGTGATGAATGTGCCGATTACCCTCAACAACGCAGGTTTTAACGTCTGAGACAACTAATGTATGTCACGTTTATATTATTTTATAAATATACAGTAAAAGGCTGGGTGATACCTATAGGCCTATATGTATACATTTATAAAGTATATACATATTATAAGCATCACCCAGCGTATGATTTGACTGTGGATGGAAGGGATTTCCTAGTCTATGCTTTTAATATCTCCCATTGAGATTTTCATTTTATCTTATGTTACAGACTTTTTTTCATGTGTGCGCCAATACAACAATACTACTATATATATACACAGTTGTGCTCATAAGTGTACACTGCAGAATGTGCAAAATGTTAATAATTGAAACTAAATAAGAGAGATATTGAAAATTGCATGTTATTTTTATCTAGTACTGTCCTGAATAAGCTTTTCACAATTTCACATAACAGATGTTTACATATACTCCACAAGACAAAATAATAACATAATTTATAAAAATGACCCCATTCAAAAGTTTGCATACCCTTAAATCTTAATACTATGTGTAATTTCCTGGATGATCCACGGCTGTCAGTTGTGCTCAATGCAGAATGTGCAAAATGTTCATAATTGAAACAAAATAAGAGGGATCATGAAAATATTTTTATGTTTTATTTAGTACTGTCCTGAATAAGCTATTTCACATAACAGATGTTTACATATACTCCACAAGACAAAATAATAACATAATTTATAAAAATGACCCCATTCAAAAGTTTGCATACCCTTAAATCTTAATACTATGTGTAATTTCCTGGATGATCCACGGCTGTTTTTATGTTTTTTGATGGTTGTTCAGGAGTCCCTTGTTTGTCCTGAGCAGTTCAACTGCCTGCTGTTCTTCAGAAAAATCCTCTAGCTCCTGCACATTCTTTGGTTTTCCTGCATCTTTTGCATATTTGAACCCTTTCCATCATTGACTATGATTTTGAGATCCGACTTTTATAAAATAGAATGATAAAATAGAGACAAATCTGTATATGTGTGTGTGTGTGTGCGCGTGCGTGCGTTCCTTCCTTCCTTCCTTCCTTCCTTCCTTCCTTCATTCATTCAGAATTCATTAATTCATTCCATTCAGAATTCATTTTGCACCCTGTTCGGGTTTATTTTGTGATGATGATTTTTAATCCGTTATATACTGTATATTGGCATTTATGTACAGTATTTGCCCTGAATTGGCTTAAAATAAATTACTGTTATTTATTAGTTATTTTCATCAGGGAAACTATTATTTCAGCCAGATATACATTTTTTTCAGAATAATAAAAATCTTCATTAGAATGAAGGGAGGTTTTTAAGTAAATGAACACATGGAGTAATGATTTAATTATTTAATACAAAGTAATAAGTAAAAAGTAAACTTTCACCTACTCATATATTTTTAATAAAACATTTTAATTTACGAAAGATTCCTTTGCAGTAACATCAGTGAACATTTATTTGAATCAAATGAATCATTGAATCAAAACTTTGAATCGATTCACTGTCACAATTCGAACTGTTTCGCACAGATAAAACAAACCAACTTAACAACTTTTGAACTGAAGATTATGTCAAGTTTAAATCAGTCTTAAAGCTCTGTTACTCACGTGTCACAGGGAATAATCACAAAGCTAAATGCATAATGGTGTATGCAGAGTCCCCGTCCTTTAAACGCAAGAGCTAAAACTCTAAACCTGGGTGAATGAGATTTGAGCTCTCACAGGATTTGATGAAATTTAATTATGATACGTATAATTACTAAAGCAATCTTCTGTGAGGTAGAAATAATCATTTCAGTGGAGAAGTTGGCACTTGCAGGTCGGCAATGTAATTTAGAGCTGAATACTTCCGAGAGAGAGAGGGGGAACGAGAGGCCATTCGGCCATTTTTTCCTGTGGTCTCCTGGGGAATATGGTGGCAGTTGGCACAGCGTGGCCTGTCGTTTGTCATTGAGAAAACAAGTGATTACCGAGAGACAAAACCAACACGACAGCTTTCTGATTCCAGCACCGACACACATGAAATAGTCCTGATTAAAAATCAGCCTGCACTTTACATCAGGTGACGCAAAGAAAGAGGCGGCTTTGTGCAATGTACGCCCAGCGATCGTTTAGCAGTAAACAAGAGCGTGAGGGATTATCTCAGTTTGTAAACCGCATGAAAAGTGGCCAAATATTTGGCTCCCGGCACATGGATTTTAGCTATTTTAATAATGAACAAATGAGCACTTCTTCGACTGTCGAAGCATTATCATCTGTTTATTTGTTTGCCAGTCTGCCAGCGCAAACAATAAGGGAGTTTTCGTATTGATTACTTTTTAATAGAAAGCCTTGTGCCTTCACCCTCTGCTGAGCAGAAAAAAACAGATTTGGCATGGCTGAACGTCAAACCAAACCAGGGTGGGAGAGAAGTCAACTATGATGGCAAGGGATCAAGGTCTCTAATTGGCAGATCTCCCCGAGCGGCGAGGAGGGGGGCCATCTCGCACACAGATCCCCGACTGCTGCTAATCCCGCGCTGAGTGCGCTTCCTTTCTGTTTCTTCTCCTATATATATACACAGTTGTGCTCATAAGTGTACACTGCAGAATGTGCAAAATGTTAATAATTGAAACTAAATAAGAGAGATATTGAAAATTGCATGTTATTTTTATCTAGTACTGTCCTGAATAAGCTTTTCACAATTTCACATAACAGATGTTTACATATACTCCACAAGACAAAATAATAACATAATTTATAAAAATGACCCCATTCAAAAGTTTGCATACCCTTAAATCTTAATACTATGTGTAATTTCCTGGATGATCCACGGCTGTTTTTATGTTTTTTGATGGTTGTTCAGGAGTCCCTTGTTTGTCCTGAGCAGTTCAACTGCCTGCTGTTCTTCAGAAAAATCCTCTAGCTCCTGCACATTCTTTGGTTTTCCTGCATCTTTTGCATATTTGAACCCTTTCCATCATTGACTATGATTTTGAGATCCGACTTTTATAAAATAGAATGATAAAATAGAGACAAATCTGTATATGTGTGTGTGTGTGTGCGCGTGCGTGCGTGCGTTCGTTCCTTCCTTCCTTCATTCATTCAGAATTCATTAATTCATTCCATTCAGAATTCATTAATTCATTCCATTCAGAATTCATTTTGCACCCTGTTCGGGTTTATTTTGTGATGATGATTTTTAATCCGTTATATACTGTATATTGGCATTTATGTACAGTATTTGCCCTGAATTGGCTTAAAATAAATTACTGTTATTTATTAGTTATTTTCATCAGGGAAACTATTATTTCAGCCAGATATACATTTTTTTCAGAATAATAAAAATCTTCATTAGAATGAAGGGAGGTTTTTAAGTAAATGAACACATGGAGTAATGATTTAATTATTTAATACAAAGTAATAAGTAAAAAGTAAACTTTCACCTACTCATATATTTTTAATAAAACATTTTAATTTACGAAAGATTCCTTTGCAGTAACATCAGTGAACATTTATTTGAATCAAATGAATCATTGAATCAAAACTTTGAATCGATTCACTGTCACAATTCGAACTGTTTCGCACAGATAAAACAAACCAACTTAACAACTTTTGAACTGAAGATTATGTCAAGTTTAAATCAGTCTTAAAGCTCTGTTACTCACGTGTCACAGGGAATAATCACAAAGCTAAATGCATAATGGTGTATGCAGAGTCCCCGTCCTTTAAACGCAAGAGCTAAAACTCTAAACCTGGGTGAATGAGATTTGAGCTCTCACAGGATTTGATGAAATTTAATTATGATACGTATAATTACTAAAGCAATCTTCTGTGAGGTAGAAATAATCATTTCAGTGGAGAAGTTGGCACTTGCAGGTCGGCAATGTAATTTAGAGCTGAATACTTCCGAGAGAGAGAGGGGGAACGAGAGGCCATTCGGCCATTTTTTCCTGTGGTCTCCTGGGGAATATGGTGGCAGTTGGCACAGCGTGGCCTGTCGTTTGTCATTGAGAAAACAAGTGATTACCGAGAGACAAAACCAACACGACAGCTTTCTGATTCCAGCACCGACACACATGAAATAGTCCTGATTAAAAATCAGCCTGCACTTTACATCAGGTGACGCAAAGAAAGAGGCGGCTTTGTGCAATGTACGCCCAGCGATCGTTTAGCAGTAAACAAGAGCGTGAGGGATTATCTCAGTTTGTAAACCGCATGAAAAGTGGCCAAATATTTGGCTCCCGGCACATGGATTTTAGCTATTTTATAATGAACAAATGAGCACTTCTTCGACTGTCGAAGCATTATCATCTGTTTATTTGTTTGCCAGTCTGCCAGCGCAAACAATAAGGGAGTTTTCGTATTGATTACTTTTTAATAGAAAGCCTTGTGCCTTCACCCTCTGCTGAGCAGAAAAAAACAGATTTGGCATGGCTGAACGTCAAACCAAACCAGGGTGGTAGAGAAGTCGACTATGATGGGCAAGGGATCAAGGTCTCAAATTGGCAGATCTCCCCAGGCGGCGAGCAGGGGGGCCATCTCGCAAGCAGACCCCCGACTGCTGATAATCCCACGCCGAGCGCGCTCCCATCCCGGCTGCCTTTCTGTTACTTCTCCAAAAATCAATAAAATATTTTCCCACAGAAAATGAGGTGGAATATGTGAGAGCTGTGCAGACGAGGACCTTCCTCAGCTTAGCTAATTAGACCTCAACAAAAGACTCCTTTGTTTTGTTTGTTCTTCCCCCTTTACAAGGAAAGCCAGAGAAGAGCCAAGGTCAGGCGTACACGTCTCGACTGTCACCCCTCATCGAGATCTCTGCGGTGATGTTCTCCCAGCTCAACTCACTGACATCATCGCAAAGATGGACCCGTTACCTGGTCTTGTTACCTGACCCTTAGCAGCTCAGAACAATCACACTTTGTCCTTCCAGATTCATGTATATGTTGTGCGCTTCTTAACAAGCTTAAGCAGCTTGGTCAACCAGCTTCACCATCTACATTAAACCAGTCTGGAACCGCATAGAAATTCACGCTGGTCTAGTCATCAGGGCTCCAGTGTCTCCTCTGACGGTGGATTTGAGTTACTCTTTAATAATAATAATCTGTAATCCAGAGATGTTATATGTGCATCTACAGTATGGGGATTTAAATTGGTAAATTATATATATTACATACAACAACCGCAACCATGAAAAGATGTTCAATGTTTCTGTTCATGGTGAGTCATATAACATTTAAAAGCAGGCAATATACAGTATGTTTAAATCAAATGAGTTTATTGTTTATTATAGTGGTGACACTTAGCAGTTTGAAAAAATTGTGAATGGATTATGTGAGGGATATCAACAGTTAGGTGTGCATTGCACGATTTTAATGTACAATGTGGAGGCAAAGAACCGCTTGATGTGCAACTAGCCATGGATTATCGATGGTCACTTGTCAGCACTGGCAAGTTAAAGCTGGTGTTTACAGCACAATATTTAACCGAAAGCGGAAAAGGCGGTTATTTTTGTCACGTTTGATCTAGCTTTTTGTCCGCTTTAAATCAGACACTGAGGCCATGTCCACACGTACACGGGTATTTTTATAAACAGTTTTTCCTTCTGCCGTTTAAAAAAAAATCTCCGTCCACATGAAAACGCAAACGCATGCTATGAAGCACTGTCAAAAGCATGCCAAACCAACAGGTGGCGATATAATCTCAACCGGAAAGCCATGTTGGCCAATCAGAAGCCTGAAAAAGTCTCCAGTAGGTGGAGATAACAGCGCAGGAGCCGACATCACAAGCCAAAAACTCCGGTTTTCTCCTAGCAGGCCTACATGCAGAGAAATATGTTAACATTTCTATTAATTGCAGTCTCCTTTAATATAAGGAAATATATATATATATATATATATATATATATATATATAAATTCTAGAAAAAAAA
>NW_015505456.1:219339-226697 GCF_001515645.1 Sinocyclocheilus grahami | reverse complement strand
ATATATATATATATATATATATATATATATATATATAAATTCTAGAATAAAAAATTGTTTTATATACTGCATGTATTCATCAGCATAATAATCTGAATATTAGAATTATTTCTGAAGGATCATGTGACACTGAAGAGTGGACTAATGGCTGCTGAAAATTCCGCTTTGCTATCAAAATAATTAATTATATTTACTATATTTACATATATAAAATATACTGAAAGAGAAAAGAGTTGTTTTACATTGTATTATTTTTTCATAATATTGCCGTTTTACTGTATTTCTGATCAAATAAATGCAGCTGTGGTAAACATAAGAGACTTCTTTAAGGAAATGACAAATAATCTTAAGGTAAAAAAATAATCGTAATTATTCCAAGCTTTAGACATATAATATAATATAATAAAATATAATATAATAATATTATTTTGTTAATTTGTTTTTTTTATTAATTGACCTTAATGTACAAAATTAATGTATAAAATGTAGTAATATTTTGAAAGTTTTTTTTTTTTGGCCTATAGAATAAAAGTCATTGGGATCCAATTTGGTTTTGACCTCAACTTTTTAAGAATATCTTCTTTTGTGTTCCGCAGGATACAGAGAGTAATACAAGTTTGGCATAATACACGTCATGTGAGGGTGAGTAAATGATGACAATTTGCATTTGTGGATGAACTAATTTGTTTTGTTGTTGCCGTTTTTCCTTTACAGCTAAACAAAATAATCCTAACTAAATGATCTCTGAAAATGTGGGCGGTTATAATGGTTTGGGACACCAAGAGATCATGCACTAATTCACAAACTTGTGGCGGCTGCTGAATCTACTCTGTGTAGGCTGTGTAAAGTCGTTTCCTTCCTGTGTTATTAGATTTCAAGAAACACATCACTAACTGCTAAAGGTCAAACATTAAATGCGCTTGACAAAATGTAATAAAGCCGTTTACTGTGTTATTATTTTATGATTGGTGCGCTTCTATCTCTTCTCTAAGAGCCTGTGTGGCTCTTTTAGACTGTCTGGGTGCTGCGACGGGGGGGTTTGAGTGTCTCTCAGGGGACGTGTGCTCTTTGACTCGCCTGCTGATCCAAAACAGAGGCGCCCGGCTCCTGTTTGTGTGATGGCTTTTGACAGGCGGGTGTCCACTGGTTTATTATTCTGCTCTTCTTCTTCTCCCACACATCTGTGTCTCAGTGGAGGAATGGAAGAGGTTGTCACAGAAGGGACTGCTGTCTTCGCTCTTGGCTGCCTGATTGTTTTTCTACTGGAAAAATGTGAGCAGCTGCAGAGTAATAAAGGCAGACAATTAAACAAACGACACGGGAGATCTGTACTCAGTCATTCCTCTTGAACTATCTGCACCTTCCTGTTTAATCTACATCCTTCTCTTGGGGCATTTTGACCCGGATTTTTTTTACAATTTTTTACAATTTTTGAAAAATTGTAATTGTTAAAAATACTTTGACTTTTGTTCCACTTGAATTTGGAACACACACACACACACAAAATTGAGTGGATTTGAGGATTTATGTTGCTGTAATTAATTTTTTTTTTACAAATCCTTCCCTCGTGGGTCATTCTGACCTGACTATAGGAATGAATGGAATGTCGAAAAAACATTTCTATTTGATTTTTTTTTTAAAAACAGAATCTGACACAATCCAGACAACATTTATATCCAAACGAAGAGCTGAGACTACAGAATATTCCTAAGGCAAAAAACACTCACATACCCCCCTCCTACACACACACACACACAAACACATACATGGTACACACACATATATAGAGACACATTATAACATGCATGATTAAGGTAAACAAGGTAAATGAAAATTAAATTAAATAAAAGTCACCAAAAAAATCATAAAAACAACTACAATAATATTAAGTAAAAAAAATTATAAAGATGGATCAAGGTAAGCTTTCTGGACAAAAAAAAGTATGCGTTTAGGGCTTCGGGCCATTTTGAACCACAAGGGAAAGATTTGTTACAAAACGTCAGTGAAGGATGAAGGTTAAACAGCATAATGTTGGTAGTTATAGTCCATAGTTATTAAAGAAGAGTCAATCAAATGATGTATAATCGTTTTCTATTCTTAACCGTTTTAAATTCATTTTAAACCTCATAAATCACATTTTTAATCATTTTCAAAGTTTTTTAAATTAAATTCCTTGTTTTAATGTTGTGATTATTTTTTTATTTTCTTTTATGTAAAGCACTTTGAATTACCATTGTATATGAAATGTGCTATATAAATAAACTTGCCTTGCCTTGCCTATCACAGTTTATATGAAATGATTAAGCAGCACAGCTGTTTTCAACATTGATAATAATACGAAATGTTTCTTGAACGCCAAATCAGAATTGTAGAGTGATTACTGAAGGATCATGTGACTTTTGAAAAAATTAAAAAAATCTTACTAAGCACAAACTTATAAACGCTAATGTACAAAGACAACATTTTTAGGCATTAAGCAGCTACATTATGCTTTATTGTAAAATATAATATATTGTAAGGCAGCATCACATATACATTCCGTGTATAAGGCGTCCTCCGAATGCATTGTTATAAGCTAAGTGAAAAATGTTGAGCTCAGGAAGCGATGGAGACAGACGGGAAGCCAGCACAGCACTGGACTCAAATACTTGATGATTGCTTCAGCTCAACAACTCTCTGTTGATATGTAGGAATGTCCCAAACCCTTAAGTCTCTCTCTTTCTCCCTCTGGGTCTTCATTAGAACTGATGAAAGGCACGCTCCATTTCAGCCGAAGAGTCAGCGTTCTCCACAACCGCATTCGGTTTCTCTTCTGTTTCTCTGCTTCAGAAGAGATCATGCATTTTTAATCTGCCCAAAGGGCCCTTCCTGATCTTTCTCAGTCTCATGTCTGTGACGTTTCACAAATGAGGGGCTCTTTTCTCCTTCCACTCTGCCCCCTCTCTCCTCTTCGGGTTGTGTCAAGGATTTTAATACCCCTCCAACCTAAAGAGAGTCTCGCACCTGAAGGGAAAAAAATAAAAAAAAATACTGTGACGAGGAGCTTCAAGGAAAATGTCAGTCATACAATGCACTAAAGAATATGATCAACTCTGGCAAGGTCTCGTTTTTAGGTGCCTCACAGAGTTTGTCACAGTGCTGATGGGTATGGGAGTTTTAGGTTCACTAATTAAGTGTGGGGAACGTTACTTTTAAAAGTAATGCAATGAAATATGGCGTTACTCTTTATAAAAAGTAACTAATTATGTTGTATTTTTATTGAAAACAATGTGTTACGGTTTGCATTACCTTTTCTTATTTTCAGTCTCTCAGACTTTATGTCCTCTAGAGCAGAAGCACTTTGCTTGACTTGCAGGCATTTTTTACACTGAAAATAATATTTTTTCCTTTTTTTTTTTGTGTTTATCCCCTAGGCATTGACTGCATACATAGGCTATAGTCCATACCATGGTGCTTTTTAATGTAGCATCAATTTATTTACTCACAGTATAATCACAGGAAATATCACCCAATGTAAATTTTTTACAAAATAAAGAAATAAATATATAAAAATAATTATTTAATAAATAAGCATAAATATCTAGGTGGGCTGAAACACATACATACTACAACTCCTACAATGTTTTCATAATTACATTTCTAAAAATAATTATGTTTTTCTTAACATAAACAGGGTAGATGTATTCAGATTTTGAAGAATGTGGGTCACCAACGGTAGCCATTGACTTCCGTAGTATGGAAAAGTCCATGAGTACCATCAACTGTTTGGTCACTCATATTCTGAACTATCCCTTCAATGTTTCCATGCACCCAAATAGTAATTTTTAATAGGATTGATTGCTCAGTTGGACAAAAAAATCCTTCATTGAGACAATTGAGCTTGATTCAAATGAAATTTTAGCCGGATTGAAAGGTCTGGTGTAGACTTGAAAAAAATTTGATCAACAGGAAAAAAGCATGTAAACCCTTGAATCTGACTATTTTCTCAAACGGAAATCAAATATGCCTTGCACATGTGCAGTGCTGTGATGCATACTATATGTTTGCATACATTTTACGTCATACAAATATGTGTATGTTCATTTACATCTTATGTGTTATGAACTGAGTAGTGGATGACTGATTATTTACTAAATAATTGCTTAAAGGGGTCATATGATGCAATTTCAATTTTTCCTTTCTCTTTGGAGTGTTACAGGCTTTTGGTGCATAAAGAAGATCTGTAAAGTTGCAAAGACTAAAGTCTCAAATCCAAAGAGATATTCTTTATAAAAGTTAAGAGTCAACCACGCCTACCTAAAACAACTCGTTCTAACACGCCCCCACATGTCTATGTCACGATGTGGGAAGATTTGCATAACGCCGCCCAAATGTTCACGCAAAGAAAGAAGGTGTAACTTTTATTCTCGCTGTAGTATTGTTGCCACCGCCGCCATGTTGTGAAGGTGCTGTGTGTTTCGTTGTGAAAGCGAAACTACTTTGTTTGGCCTCCCAAAAGAGGACGACATCACTTCGTCATGCCTAGAGTTGATCCGTGCGCTGAGGAAATACTTAAACTTCACGCTGTTTATTGCCAGATCGGGCTTTCACCGTGGACGAAGCGGAGTCCAGCCCGGGGTCGTCACATGTGGTTGCCGCAGGCAACACAATATGTTAAGGGACGTAACATTTCCGTCACACGCTTGAGGAATTCGGCCAATCACAATGCACTGGATAGCTGGCCAATCAGAGCACACCTCGCTTTTTCAGACCGATGAGCTTTGTAAAAATCGATGCGTTTCAGAAAGGCGGGGCATAGAGGAAAAACAATAATGTACAAAATGTGGAAAATAATGTGTTTTTTGAACCTTAAACCGCATAAACACATTTCATTACACCAAATACACACCATAATGTTCTTTTTAGCAGCATCATATGACCCCTTTAAACAGCTCTTCGGAAAAATATGTACCAATGTTTAGGTTTCATATGCAGATTGGATTAATTTTGATTGACAAATTAGTGCACATAAACATACCTACTGCTAATTAAAAATGCTCCTCTTATTTAATTGATTCTGTAATCGTCTGTGGTTTTCTAATGTCTTCCATTTTAAAATGTTTCTTCGCAGATAAGAGGATTGTGAGGAATGGAAAACATCAAGGGGATTGTGGGGAGAGTTTGATGTTGAAGGAAAAAAAAAAAATATATATATATATATTGTAAACAGTCAACAAACAGCAAAGCAAAGCCTGGAGTGGTGTTTTAGTCTTGGTAGCCTTTGAAAGACAGAGCATGAACTCTCACAGGAGCACATGCATCGCTGAACCCACACCTGGACCGCCTCAACCTCCTGACCCTGCCAAGCACGCACCTGTCGATCAACACACACACAGAGAGACGGGACACAAGCAGTGAGCTTTTCACATTAGATGAAAGTCAACAGATTTGAGTATGTCTCTTCAGTCCTGAGTTTTAGGTAATCGTGATTCTGAGATTTACACTGATCCTTCTGTCTCCCATCACAGGAGCATCATGTTTGACCCAGTGCCGCTCAGATGACATAGATGACAGCCTAAGACTCTTCTCAGCCAGTTTGTGAAGCGAGGGCTCGAACCGACACCATGTGTCATAGACAGGTGTGCTGCGTCATGACTGTCAGAGTCAAACCAGTAAGCTCCTGCAAACTTAGATGATGAGTTTGTGGTCACAAGTGCAGATTCATAATACCATCATAAGATATTATATATACTGTACACAATATATGATGTTTTTGAACTTTTGTGCTCACCAAGGCTGCATTTATTTAATCAAAGAATGCAGTAAAACAACAATATTGTAAAATATTTTTGCAATTTAAAAGAACTGTTTTCTATTTGAATATATTATAAAATGTGATTTATTCCTGTGATGCAAAGCTGAATTTCCAGCATCATTACTCCAGTCTTCAGTATCATATGATCCTTTAGAAATCATTCTTATAGGCTGATTTGCTGCTCAAAACATATTTCTTGTTATCTTATCATATGTTAAAAATAGTTGTGCTGCTTGAAAACTTTGATTTTTTTCAGGATTCTTTGATGAATAGAAAGCTAAAAAAGGAATTTTTATCAATTTAATGTATCCTTGCTGAACAAAAGTATTAATTTTAAATAAATAAATAAAATACATTTGATATTTTATTAATACAATATTTTTTTCTAAACTTATTTAAATAAATAAATACATTTTGTAAAATGTTTTACTAAACATGTTTCCCAACTCATTACTCAAATAGCTCAGTCAAGATCAATTTTTAGATTTCTGTCAGCTTAGTTCAAAGTAAAGCAACCTATGACCTGATCACTCTGTAATAAGACAGCTATCGGTCAGTTTGAAATGTAAATAGATCATGACAGCTGCTTTCAAATGGTGGGAAAAGAGACCGAGCCATTACACAAGAGTCCGTTTCTGTCTAGCTCTGTCTTTAGAAACAAAATGACAAGCTGAAATCAGTAGCTTTGGCAAAAGTGCACATTAAACTTTAAAGAGCTTTTGATGACTCTGAGCTTGTGTGTTTCTCAGACCTCTTGGTTAGTGCAATGACTGTCCGTCAAGCCAACAAATGATTGATTTGGACATTTATACTCTAAGCAAGCAGTTTGTAATCAAAGGCATGTGGGCAATGATTTGGACTTTTAACTTTCTTCTAAGTGGCAATGACCAAAACAGTCACATCAGGGATTGAACACAATCAGATTTGTTCAATATGTGTGTATGAAAAAAAAAACAGATTAGTTCATGCAAATCCATCCATGCTCTGGCTGAAAATATACATTTACATTCCTCTCTTGCCTTAGCATGTTGCCAATGCCGTAAACACATGCAGCTGCGGTAGGTGACGGTATTTGGTACAGATGATTCGGGGGATTATCCGACGGCTTTACAGATTGCTCAAATGCCGTGTGTCTCTGCATATTGACGACATATTAGTAAAATAAATAAAAAACGATGGGCCTGTGAAGCTGCATGTGGCGCGTGGAGTGCTAACAACTTGTCGTCCAGCAGCGTTTTGTTGAAGTTGCGTTAATCCTCCCATGCAGAATTTTAACAAGCCGCTATTAACAAACACAAGCTGTTTACTCTCCGTCAAGTCAAAAGAGCTGCGTTTAATATTTCCTTCGGCTTAATTAGAGTAGGGATGAATCTAAATTGCAAAGTGAGCCTGTGCTGAACTCTATCCGTTTTATTTGGCGTCATCCATCAAAGGGATCTGTTAAGACAGGTTCAATATGAAAACAGGATGTGGATATCAGAGCTGTGTGTGTGATGAAAGACATCAGTCAGCGAAGACGACAGAGGTGTCACACATCAAACTAACGTGTCAGTTTTATGAGGGG
>NW_015505456.1:213841-216546 GCF_001515645.1 Sinocyclocheilus grahami | reverse complement strand
AACTTTTTTGGAATCGGGTTTGTATGTTTCTGTACTCCTGAGGTTTGATCAAACTTCATGTTGAGTTTGTGGTGAGTCAACCTTTGATCAAGGAAAGGGGCATAACAGCTCATTTAAGCGCTCATATGAAACAGAACTCGATAAGCAAAAGTAATATCAGAAGTTTCAGTGACATAATCACACTTCTGTTGGATGAAAACTCCTCCACCCCCACCGAGGCACATGAAAACAGAACCTCATTTCTGTCTGACTGAAGTCTGTGCTCGCAGAGGGAAATATCAGTCTATATATGAGGGCAGATGTCCCTTTCTTGCTGTCAAGCTGCTGTCTGTTTTGTTCTGATGTAAATGAGTCAACACTCCTATACTGTACTATTTCTTGAACAACAGCCAGATCTCTCACACCTCCCTCTCTCTTTCTGACTTTATTTCTCTTTTCTTCACTTTTTATCTCTGTCTTTCTCTCCTCAGGAATCAGGGTCTGCACAAATATGCATCTGCAGAATATTTGACTTATACTTTTTTTTCCGCAGAGCTGTTGTACATACATGCACTACCGTTTAAAAGTTTGGAGTCAGTAAGATTTTAGTAAGATCAGTAAGGTTCTGAAAGACGTCTCTTAAGCTCATCAAGGCTGCATTTATTTGAGCAAAAATGTAATATTCTAAAATATCATTACAATTTAAAATAACTGGTTATTTTAATATATTTTAAAATGTAGGCTAATTTATTACTGTGATAGCAAAGCTGAATTTCCAGCATCATTACTCCATTACTCCATCGACTTAAAGACAACGGAACTGGAAGTGCTAAAAAGACACATTTGCTTGTTTTATTGGCCTACAAAAATATGTCATCCCTGTAGCACTATATTAAATATTCCTGTAATGTAATGGGCTGGTGACTATCCCCAAGGTGGCGATAGAGTTACCTTCAAATGTCTGTGCCAATAACCCAGATGAAACCTGTTGTTCTGTCATGACAGTAGTTGACGAAACCAAGAACTGACTGAACAAGAAGACCGTTTACTCAATAACACTGATGCTGAGAAGGTTATGTGTACTTGATGTACCTGTTCTAACACATTTTGGAACGCAATGACACTTGCAATTGTGCTGGTGAAGCTGGATGTGTTCAAGCGGAGTAGTTTCAGGCCTTCTGTTGAAAGCACATAAACGCACTTATATTCTCCCACACATCCGTAATGAAAACACACACAACTCCATAAGCTAAAATGTAATGAATACATTCAAGATATCAGCTAATTTCTCACCCACCTGAAGGATTTAGCATTTTTCCATAGCTTCCTCTACACAAGGCCTCTACATCTTCTTCAATTCTCCTGCACTTTTATACCCGACATTAATATGCAAGCACTTAGCGTGGGAACATCATCTAAACACCGTGAACCCTGCTAGAAGAACAAGCCATCAGAAAGCTTTAAATTAACACGCAATCCCACACACGCACGTCAAATGTAGCATAAACTGAACTATTATCATCTCAGATGCCCTTTTCTGAGATCTCCTCCACCTGTAATTGCTTTTAACACTGCTGGATGCTGTTTTTTCTCCCCCTTCGTCCTCTTGTTTCTGTGAGACAGCTTTGCCCGTGACAAGTTAACAGCCCGACTGGAGAACGAAAATGGTGCCAGTCCTTTTGTTTCTCTGGCAGATGGAGCCTGCAGTATGCTGTTTGAAAATCAGCCTATGGCACACGTATTCCATAACAAACAGGGAACATCTCTCTGATCACAGTCCATCTTTTGCTATTGTCATTCACAGGCCATTGGCTCGATTATTATCGGCTTCGCATTCAGTGCGTGCCCGCCGTGCATCAATGATGCAAGAGTCATGTAAATCAGTCATAAAAACAAGGTGTGATGACAAGCGAGAGAATGAAATGAAGCAATATTTCTGAATTGATTTGGCACATCTTCTTGTGGTTTGTTGTTTTATTTTAAAAAATGTGTCCCCTGTTGACATCAATCTGTTCACCAATTTCCTCTATTGTCATTTCGAAGATGAGCGCAAATGACCGAGTAATGCCGCAGCTGCCACCAAATCAAAGATACAAAACTGATCGCTTCTTTTCATACAGCTAACCAGTCCGAACAATTACTGTGCACCAAAGACCTGCTTTTCAAAAGTTAGTGTTTCACCCATTGAGAGACAAACAGACGGAGAGACAAGGAGCGGAAAGGCAATTTAAATGAAAGCCTTTCTTTTATTTCCAGTCTAAGCAGCATTTTTGATGTAGCCTACAAACAATCTGCTTCAACCCTTATAGATGTCATACAGTCTCAAAGGGACCGGCAATGCATTAAGAAGAGCTCATTGAAATAGGATAAGTGGTACAGTTGCAATTAACATGAAATGAGGGCAAAAGCAGTCTAGACATTGTCTCTAATTGACCTTTCGCAGGGAGCATAAATGACAGGCGATTTGACCAATCATAACACTGAATACGTTTTGTATTCGTTTTTTCATTTTGTAAACAAATTAGACAGGAGAGTAGATTAACTCCGATGGACTTAAACTTGAAAAATGGTGTGTAATGATGTTTTTTCACGTTTTAAATAAAATACCTGCTGATGTTCATTCATGTTTATTTTGTGCTTTAACTAGTAAATATGAAAAGATGATCCGTTCATGTGCCGGGTGAACTGAGGCACTACAGTGATCTGTCACGACACATTAAAGAGCC
>NW_015505456.1:208266-213060 GCF_001515645.1 Sinocyclocheilus grahami | reverse complement strand
AAAAAATGACAAAGTTTGAAAGCTAAGACTTTGTTTCATACCAGAAGTAACCTGCTTTGTCTTGTCTGTTGGAGTGTTGTTAGTGTCCTCTTTGCTCATCGATGTATATTTTACACTGCTTGAGAATATGTGTGGCGTGAGAGCGGCATGGCTTGGGTCAAGGGTCAATTGGTCCAAGGGGGTCAAGGTTTGACTGGTTTGCATACCTGTATGTCAGGTCGCCCCTGCTGGTGGATGCTGTAACTACACAATACTGCAGCCACAAAGCATCTTTCTCCATCTGTCCTAATTCCCTTGCATATTAATGGTGGAGTTCCCTTTAAAATCTTAAATGATTCCCTTTGAGCTAAATTATTATTGACCTGTTTACCTTACATATATATAAAATGTATCCATATTAATGTGAACATAGCCTGAATGTTTGCTTATTGGAAAGAGCATACTCCAAGATTTCTATGATATTCTGATCCCTAGATGTAATCCTTCTGATCCCTTTTTAATGTGTCACCATTTATTGTGCCCTAGCAAGCACCACTTACAAAATAATGGAAATAAAACAGAATATAATTGGAATCTCTCTCTTTCAGACACATCAGTAGACAGACACTCTGCATCTAATTTTTACCTTTCTTTTCTTCTCACCTCTCACTTCTTCTATTACTTTACCCATTCTTATTTATTATATTTTTCAACACCTACCACATTTCCATGGCAGGGATTCATTAAGTACAGACACTAATTTGGTTTTAATTGATTAATGAGAGACACCAAGACCTGCTTGCAGGAGCTTTTAATTATACATACAGTTTGGATGAGAGCAGTAGAATACAAAATGTCCTCTTATTTGGTTCAGCAGGGCTTTTCAAAGGATATTCGACTGCTCACGAATAATGGGGTTATTGATGTTTCAGAAACGATTATTAACATGTCTCAAACACAAGGAAGTGGGAAGCATTTAAAAAGAACAATGTCACTTTTATAATAGCCTTTACGAAAAGTACTTCAATATAACCATGGTATTTTTAAGTGTAATTAGGGCCGTACAAGCTGGTTTGGTTTTATTTTGATTTCACTATATTTAAATATGTTAAACCACAATCTGACAAAGGACTTGATAAATTCTTGATAAATTAATCAGTAAATAAATGTGTAAATAAATACGCATACATAGATGCTCTAGTTAAAGGGGTCATAGGATGCTACATGCACTTTTACAAGTTGTTTGAAATTACATTGTTTCTGAAGGGAATGCGCCCCCGATCTACATAAATGCGTCTATGTTCGCGTGAATCATTCGTGATCCAGCCTTTTCTACAGAAGAAGTGAGTATAATGTTTTGTAATGAATCTTTGCAAATCGCCTTTCCTAATAATGTGCTAATTAGCAAGTTTCACGATGAATGCGGCTAAAGTAAACAGTCTCTCTGAGAGCAGCTCGGAAGAGAAGGGCGGGGTCAGCAGAGCTCATTAACATTTAAAGGAAAATGCTACAAAAATGGCTTGATTTGAAAATATCTGTTTTTGACAGGGTAAAAAAGGTGTTTTTTACACTACCATTGAGAAATTTGAACCAAACTATGTTACAGAATTTTCATTAAGACCCTAAATAATCATACTTGTGGAAAATGGGCATCCTATGACCCCTTTTAAAAAAAAAATGCATTTCTAACTCAGCGCAAATAATTTTGCTTCCCATGAATTATTTGCGGATACAGTGTTAATCATGTTTTACAGTATTAGCTGGACCTCCAGAGTCTGTCAAGCCCACGGTCCCTTGCGCCACATCACTGTGCGTTTATAATACAAATTTCAGCTTTTATTGATGGTGTGGCCTCACTGGGCCTGTCACTTCATGAGTTAGCCTAAAGCACTCTACGCGTCTTCCTGTAATGAAATATTTACAATCAGAGCTGATATGCGAGATGGCTGTCTGCTGTAGCCCCTTGGTAATTATTTGAGTCCTTGGGCAAAAGACAAAAAAGATCCTTGGAATATGAAGAAGATTGTATTTTTTATTAATATTATTATATCAGAATCCTGGGATCTGGCTGACTGATTAGATGGCACTGAACTGCTGTAATGATTTAGGAGGCTTTCAAAAACAGCTAGAGCTGGGCTACTTAGGGGCCACAAAACGGCCTCAGCCTCAAGGGCAGAACACCTCTTATATATATATTTTTTATATATATAATGCTGAAACAAATAGACTATGTGTTCTGTTTGGTGTGATGAAAAACTTATGGTGCAGTATGAAAATTGTATTTGATGGTATTAGTGTATATCATGTCCTGTTTTGGCTGGAAATTTAACCTAGAAATGTTTTACATGTCAAAAATATACAAAAATGTACTAATGTAGTTTACTTTTCTTTCACAATCCAGTATTTCATGTGAGTTTTATTAACTATATAAACTATTGTTTAAAAAAATAATAATGTTTGAAGTTTGAAAATACTTTTATTTAGCAAGGACACAATAATTGATCAAATGTAAAAGTAAAGATATTTAAAATGTCACAACATATTTCTATATTAAATAAATGCTGTTCTTTTGAATATTCTTTTCATCAAAGAATCCTGGAAAAAAATGTGACTGAACATAAGATGAATTCAATATGCCAAGATGTGACTTTACTTGGCAAAAAAGCCATACACAACTTGCAATTAAACCGTTTACATTAGACGGAGCCTAAATTACTCCCATTGTAATCATTTAAGCTGTTTACAATAGAAGCACTCATCTGCCGTACAGTTTGCGCAGTACTGTATTTTTAATCACTTTGGATGTACCATGGTATAAACGGTAGGCTAAAGCAAACAACAGTTGGCACTACAGTTGCACGTTATAGCCCAGCCAGGCCAGCTCATTATCAAAATGCTTCTATGAAAATATACGTTCGTAAAGCTGCAGTTAGTGATTCATAATTATGACAAAATCACGTGAGCCACATGAAATGTCACATGTTGAACAAGACCACTGAACACAGAGGTGAGGTTTTGAAATATTGTAGCAGAGGAAATATATTGTGAAGACTTCTTACAATCTTCTAATTGTTTTTTCTTTCATTGTTATACCCACATTGATATGCTAACAGAAGTTGTGTCAAGTTTATAACAGCTTAAAAAAGCAGTGCTCATGGTGTAAGGCACTTTAAAACAATGATTAAACAGTCATGCGTGTGTAATAATGTCAATGGAATAGTGTGTTAGAAAATGATACAGTGGCACAATTTTATTCTAAGGGTCATTTCCAAAAAACTAAATTGTCGCAGTCATTAGTTGACTGGAAGAGGACAATTTGGAATAGTATGTAAGACTTTATTTTAGGCCTCAAGAATAATCTGCAGTAAACAAACTAGTAGAAATAATGAACATCCCATAACGCCTCAGCCAAAAGTATAGTTGCCACGGCTCTCTGTGCCTGTGGATCTTCCTGTTCTCACTCATACTTGCTCATAAACTCCTTTTATTTCTCCAGCAGAGACCGACAGCTTCTCTTTATAATCCCTCCAACTAAACGCAGAGAGTTCTATGAAAATCATCTTCTGAGACGCGGTTTGTCCCGGTTCAAATCCACCAAAGCACAGAGCAAGTCATTAAAGTCCTGTGTCCACAGAGAGCTGCAGAATCGGTGCATTAATAATTTGCGGAGGTGCGGCGAACACTTCCAGGAGTGTATGTAAATGATAGGGAGAGAATAGACTGGCAGCATTAATATTGCATTTGTTCTGCATTGGGTTTATTAGTCAGGCGGGAAGCTAATGAGCCTCTTGCACCCAAAGCTGTCAAACGCTCAGCCCGTAATTCAAGCTGGAGAAGAGACTCTTTCACTCAAAACACATCCTGCTTCTGAATTATGGCTCCAACTACAATAAGAATCCAACTCATTAGAGAGTATATCAATTAAATGAGATTAGCTGACAAAGTTATTAAAAACTTTATCTAACTTCAGATTAGTGTTTAGATACATCAATTTCACGAGTTTATGTGGCGATATCTCAAAATGCTTCACTCTATTAAAAACAGGAGTGGATTGCTTGTAGAGGCTCTACCCTGAGGAAAGTTTTGTTGCTCAGACATTGCTCTTTTCAAGTTTAGGAGACTTAATGGAGTTCTTATATATATATATATATATAATACAATATATACTTATATATATATTTAATTGGAGTGTCATTGGATTTTAATCATCAAACCCAAGCAAAATTGATTTTTATCTAAATAATTTGCATAACCATTCTTGAATAAATTATTGGATTCAATTCAATGGCTGATTTTATTTTTTTTTTAACAAATGATTTATGCATGCTTTACACAGAAAATCATTCTGCTTGTGTTTCATGAATAAGGCATCTCATTGTCTCATAGGTTTCATTATAATGAAATAAACAGGAACAAATGGAAGATACCCCATTTATACCTGATTTTTTTTAAATATCCATTCGGGTGATCCAGTCATAAGTGTAAAATATTTTGTGATCAGTAAGGCTAGGTTGAAAATATTGATTTCTCGATTTTAATCAATTCTCATACATAAATAAAAAACTAATATTGATTCTTAAATCCAAGGAATTGATTTATGCTGTTTTCAGTTGATGTGTGAACAAAACTTAATGAAACTTTAGTTGTAATGTGCCTCGCCTCCCATCTAATAAATCTAGAGTAGAAGCATAATTGTCATTAAAAAGTTATTACAATCAGTTTTTATTATAAAAAAAACTGCCTTATGCGCAGGTTAAATGTTGGTTTATGCAGCACTTTAGTAAAGGCTTTTTTTGTATAGGTTTTGGAGAGATT
>NW_015505456.1:195580-208238 GCF_001515645.1 Sinocyclocheilus grahami | reverse complement strand
ATCAAATGATTCGCGATACGCGCTTTGAAGTCCCGATACGCAATCTGATTGGAGCACTTCAAAACAGTGAATTATTTTGCGACGCAATGGTTTAACTGATTCTGAGCTTCATAAAGCTCCGTTAATACTGTAAATGTTCTTTGCTCACTTTTCTATATAATTTATTAGTTGTTTGGATAACAGTTGAAATTAAATAATTAATCGGCCTAACGTTTTTATTAAATTGTGATCACGTTAAATAACCTACAGTTTCAGTCGTATTGAAAACATTTGTGACATGACACATTATCTGGTACTTAAAAAGACGGGTTTATGATGTGCTTTAACAGATTACACTAACATTAGGTTACTTTAAAGCCTTTCTCGGAAAAAAAGTTTTCAAAATCATCCCTCTCTCTGCTTTTTTCACAAACCTGTATATATATATATATATATATATATATATATACAGTGCTGCTTGAAAGTTTGTGAACCCTTCAGAATTTTCTATATTTCTGCATAAATATGACCCAAAAAGCATAATTAGATTTTCACACAAATCCAAAGAGAATCCAATCAAACAAAGGAGACAAAAATATAAACTTTGTAATTTATTTATTGAGAAAAATGATCTGGTGTTAAATATTTGTGAGTGGTAAAAGTTTGCTGAAACTGCTTTCAGTATCTGGTGTGACCCTCTTTTGCATCAATAACTGCAAGTAACATTTCTTGTAACTGCTGATCAGTCCTGCACAACGTCTTGTAGGAATTTTAGCCCATTCTTCAGTACAGAACTGCTTCAACTCTGTGATGTTGGTGGGTTTCCTCCAATGAACTGCTTGCTTCAGCTCCTTCCACACAATTTCAATTGGATTAAGGTCCGGAATTTGACTCAGTCATTCCAAAACATTAACTTTGTTCTTCTTTAACCATTCTTTGGTAAAGCGACTTGTGTGCTTGGGGTTGTTGTGTACAATGTTCTTTTTGGAGAGCTTTCTTCTTGCGACTCTACCGTGGACACCATGGGTGTTCAGTGTTCTCCTGATGATGGGCTCATAAACATTAACATTAGCCAATGTGAGAAAGGCCTTTAGTTGTTTAGAAGTTACCCGGCAGTCCTTTGAAACCTAGTGGACTTTTACACGTCTTGCTTTTAGAGTGTTCTTTGTTGGTGGACCACTCCTGGGGAGGTGGTCTTGAATTTCCTCCATTTGTGCACAATCTGTCTGACTGTGGATTGGTGGAGTCCAAACTCTTTAGAGATGGCTTTGTAACCTTTTCTAGCCTGATGAACAAGATCAACTCTTTTTCTGAGGTCCTCAGAGATCTCATTTGTTCGTGCCATGATACACTTCCACAAACATGACCACACTTTGATAGATCCCTGTTCTTTAAATAAAACAGGGCACACACTGACACCTGATAGTCATCTCACTGATTAAAAACACCTCTGAACAGATGGACTCTAATTTCACCTTCAAATTAACAGCTAATCCTAGAGATTCACATACTTTTGCTGCTCACAGATATGTAATATTGGATCAATTTCCTGAATAAATAAATGACAAAGTATATATTTTAATCTCATTTGTTTGATTGGGTTCTCTTTGTCAACTTTCAGGACTTGCATGAAAATCTGATTATTTTGGGGGGTTATATATATTTATGCAGAAATATAGACAATTCTAAAGGGTTCACAAACTTTCAAGCAGCACTACATACACTCTAAAAAATGCTGGGTTGTTTCAACCCAACTTTGGGTCAAATATGGACTAACCCAACCGTTGGGTTAAATTTTTACATTAAATTTTTAACCCAAAAGTTGGGTTAGTCCATATTTGACCCAAAGTTGGGTTGAAAGAACCCAGCATTTTTTAGAGTGCACATACATATATATAATGATTCATTATCGAATCAATTAGAATCAAGATCAAAATGGAATCAAATCACAAGCTTGTGAATCAAATCTTGAAATTTGTCTTAACACCCAGCTAGTGATCAGATTTGGATTCAAAACATTCAAATATAAGAAATGTGACATTAATTGGTAAACATTAATGCATTCTAATATCCTGGACAGCAATGAAGCACTGCTTACTCACCTGTCAATCAACAAGGTTCTTAAACATTTCCAGTTATGTGTTCTAAAACAAGATTTGTTCATGTAACGCACACATCCTAAACATTATACTTGACTATAATAATTATGAGGATTCACATTTCAATTTCAATTGGTATATATTTTTGGAAGCAATGGGGTGATTACATTTATTTTATTTTTAAACATTTGTTGTAAGTGATGTGTAAAGTCACAAAATCAAAAGAGCCTCCCCTAGAAATCCACTCACAAGTGGCCACAGGAGACACAATCGAGATGCATTTGAGACGCATGTTCCTGCCAGGTGTAAACAAGTAGTTTTGGCTGAATGATCAGAACAACTGAGATGGATCTTATAACCAGATGTAAACTGGGCCTTAGAGTATAGAGCTATAAAACTATAGTAGACAACACAGTTCAAGGAGATTTCGAAAATAATTTGTTGACAAATGTTTGTGTTTATATTGAAATCTCAGAATTGAACTCCAGCTTTTGACATTTGGTCAAATCTGAACACCAGTTGTGACATTATTTCATCTAAAACTCAAGTAGAGGTGCTTTGAAATGCAACAACTATCAAGCTATTGAAGTGACCTCATTTGTGATTTTTTGTCGTACAGATGGACATGGATGATTACACATACGGAGACGATGCAGGAGGAAGAGTGAAAGCGTCCTCTGTTTATCAGCAGGTCTGGCAAGAGCTCCGATCTGGATCTGGGAACGCTCATCTGAATCCAGACGTCTCCTGCTGCTGAATCACGCCAGTGGGATTATGGGATTCCTCACAATGAAAGAACAGATTTAAACATACCCTTCTATTCTTCATCATCGTGGCGGAGGCCTCCAACACTACAGGTGGTGAATTGAATCTGCGGTGAGATCACAGATGGGGTTGTCCCAACTACTTGCACAAACTATTGAACATGTGTGTATACCCATATTTATTACTGTTCCTGGACGTGCGTTAATGACACTTCCATCAAGTGGGCTGAGCAGAGACAGATGGGCCCTGAGTCTACTTTTTGAACAGGTTTCTCCACCTTGCAGGTTTTTCTCTTTTTCAAGAGAGTTGCTACACATGATCTCTTGCTAATTGTTGATTTTAGTCATACTAAAGTTAATCTGTGAAGCCTTGTGCATTTATATATGCACAATTTCACTTTTGTTTTGCAAAAATAAAATGGGTGGATGTTTTTAGTTACATTTATGCATTTGGCAGAATTTAGAAAAGAAGATTGAAATTGCTACTGTTTAAAAGTCTGGGGTCAGTAATATTTATTTATTTAGGGTTTATTGTAAGTCTATAAATGTTTTCATACTAGATATTTTGATGCGGACGTATCCTTTTGAGTTTGCGTTGTATGTTTAGTGTGAAAGTAGGTTTTTAAAGGTTTTTTTTAGTTGTTGTTGTTCTTTTGGTTGCCAGCAAACCAGCTTACTTAAAAAATAATTGGAATAATTTGATAAAAACACAGAAAAACTGAAATATTGTGAAATATTACAATGTAAAATAACTGTTTTCTATTTTAATGCATTTTAAAATGTAATTTATTCCTGTGATGACAAAGCTGAATTTTAAGCATCATTACTCCAATCTTCAGTGTCACATGATCTTTTATTAGTCATTCTAATATGCTGCTGCTTCGTGTTTTTGCTGAAGCTGTCATTTTTTTCCCCCAGGATTTTTTAATAAGTAGAAAATAAACAGCATTTATTTTATTTTATTTTATTTTTTATTATTTTATTTTATTTTATTACAATATTAATATTTGAATCATTTATTAATATTGATATTGAACCCCTTTTTTCTTTTAGAGCCACATGCCATCTAAGTGCAGTTTTTAGTGTAGTGGATGATTGACAGTTGCTTGACGGATCTTAATCTCAGGTGTAAATGAGGTCTTGTGGTAAACGGGGAGTGGTTGTGGTTCTACCATTTGTCATGCAAAGATTTTCTGTCATTTACAGACATCTAAAAAGGATCAAAATCTGTAGATTGACATGGAGTTGTTGTTAAGACCTGAATTCAGTAACAGGTACTTGTGTTGTGTTTTGAAATGCATTGGGAATTGAGTGTGTGCTGGAGAACCTTGAGTTTTCGTTAGAGCAGTTTAAAGCTCATCGAGTTGTAAACAGAATTCGCCAGACGAGTCCCTCCGGTACCAGAGTCATCGGATCACCAGATGTCCGCAGATGCACCTTTTCATGTCCCCCTCAAAGCAGTACCCTCAATCTGTCATTCTGGAAACTTCTCTTTTCTTCTTTAAATTCAGCGAGTTCATGTTAAATGGTGAATTAATAACATAACTATACACACCAGTCCTCTTTCACCATACCAATCACAGATTTGACATTAATGTGGGGGAAAAAGAGGTTTAGCATCTCAAGTGGAATAATTTCCATATGTATATATAATACGCTGATGAATTCACATTCTGCGCTTGAGTCAGATGATGAATAAAACCTAATAAAAATGTCACTCTCCTGCTGAAACTCTGTAGCTGCCACAGGCCCACCGAGAATGTTTCTAAAAACCGCTATTGATACCTTTCTATTCAGCGTGTCCCTGACTGACATGATGCAATTTATTTATGACATTTTATTTTGGATTATTGCCACTGTAAATATACAGCGCTGAGCCAAATGCTTGCCTTTGAGGAATTAATGATCCGTTAAAGATACAATATCCTGTTTCTGCCACTCACAATGATTGAGCCAAGGTGGAATCAATTTCATCTGTCAAATCTTTTTCGAGCAGCTGAAAAGTGCTCTTAAACATGCTGAAGTGCAGTTGGATATGAGTCACCCATGAAGCCGCTAACAGCACCCTCTGGTTTTGCTCTTTAGACAGGCTTTGTGTTTGTGCATTTGATTCTGTAAAAGGTCCCAATTTATCCATTATCCATAAAACACATACTAAAAAATTTCAAATATTTTATTGGTTTTCCCGCATGTCATGTGACCCTTAAAACGTTTTCCTTTCTCTTTGGAGTGTTGCAAGCTGTTCGTGAATAGATAAGATCCCTAAAGTTGCAAAGATTAAAGTCTCAAACCCAAAGAGATATTCTTTATAAAAGTTAAGACTCATCCATGCCCTCCTAAAACGCCTCGTTTAAACACGGCCCCACATGTCTACGTCACGATGTGGGAAGATTTGCATAATGCCGCCCAAATGTTCACGCAAAGAAAGAAGGCGTAACTTTATTGTTGCTGCCGCTGCCATGTCGTGAAGATGCTGTGTGTTTCGTCGCGATAGCGAAAACTTTGCCACAGTGATTCAAACGTGAGTTTGAGCAGTGTAAAGTAGCGGTTGTTGTTTGTCGTTTCTCCGATCACAGATGCAGACATGGTTTTATGTTTACGCGGCGCGATCCAACGCAACGTATAAAAAGACAGTGTAAATCATTATAATCCGGAATTATATCCCCACTGGATGCAACAAATGCCTCGTTTGTAATGGGTTTTAATGTTTTTGTCTCGTCGTGCTGGGACACGGCATCACAGTATGGTAGGGGCGTAACATTTCCATCACACGCTTGAGATATTCGACCAATCACAACGCACTGGATAGCTGGCCAATCAGAGCACACCTTGCTTTTCAGACCGATGAGCTTTGTAAAAATCGACGCGTTTCAGAAAGGCGGGGCATAGAGGAGAAACAATAATGTACAGTATGTGGAAAATGTGTTTTTTGAACCTTAAACCGCATAAACACATTTCATTACACCAAATACACAAAATAATGTTATTTTTTAGCAACGTCATATGACTCCTTTAAGCCACACCGGAGATGTGTGAATGTGTTGTTAAATTATATATACACACATATATATATATGTCTATTATTGATTGATTGATCTTTAATCAGTTATAAAATCTTGTTAATCAACCTTATCTAAAACAGTTTTACAGGAAAGACAACTCTGAAGTACAATGGGGAAATTCTTTCTTTCTTTCTTTCTTTCTTTCTTTCTTTCTTTCTCTATTATTGATTGATTGATCTTTAATCAGTTATAAAATCTTGTTAATCAACCTTATCTAAAATAGTTTTACAGGAAAGACAACTCTGAAGTACAATGGGGAAAAAAATGCTCTGTTGCTATATAGAAACTCTGTATTTAACCTACACTTTACTAAGGCATTTTATCATTAGGAAATGTGTATAGATAGTGGCATCAATTATATTCTAACATTTATTCATTTATTTTTTTAATTCTAATATTGTTTATCATGATATAATTGCATGCATGTACTATATAAATAACACAATTGTGATGTGTGTTTCTTCTTTTCATACAAAAATAAACACTACATATTTTCTGGAAAGGGCTGGAAGAGTGGACAGTCAGCTGTTCCATATGACAACAAGGAGAAAGGTCAGAGTGATTTATTTTATGCTTTTAGGAACAGTAATGAAGAACCCATGATTATGATTCAAGTTTTAGTTTAGGAAATCCAAGTGTATAAACACAAACAAATCAGAGAAATATTAATTTAATTAAAGAAAAAAAAATTGTTTTATATGGCAATGTTGCCTTTTTGTTTGGTTTACATATTAGGACTTCAATAATGCAATTTAATTTTAAGATTACAATTTGTTGAGTTTTTATTAAACTTACAAAAATTACCATAGTAAAAAAATTTTATTATTATTTTTAGACATGTACAATGCTAATATCATGTTTTACCCCACCAAAAAAAAAAAAAAAACTTTTCTGTGACTGATACATTTAAGATGTTTTATTAAACACAGGCCAGAAAACCTAAATGTCTCTTTTAAAAACAAGTGTTTTTTTACTCTATTTTGGCTACATCTTCCCTGATATTCAAAAAAAAAATGTTGTGAAATGTCATTACAAATTAACATAACTCTTTTCTGTTTTAATATATTTAAAAATGTAATTTATTCCTGCGATGCAAAGCTGAATTTTCAGCATCATTACTCCAGAATTCAGTGTCACATGATCCTTCAGAATCCATTGTTATGTGACAATTTGCTGCTAAAGAAACATTTCTTAATGCTTATTTTTTTGTAGTTGTTGAAATCATCACACCCCTTTACATCTGCTCTGAGATACAGATATTTTGTGTTAAAAATTTGAATATTTCATTGCTATCAAGTTATTTTGGGACCCCGCTTGTCAATATTTAATACTAA
Organism: Sinocyclocheilus grahami; assembly: GCF_001515645.1. NCBI lineage: Eukaryota > Metazoa > Chordata > Actinopteri > Cypriniformes > Cyprinidae > Sinocyclocheilus > Sinocyclocheilus grahami. Next base: position 201,000 of record NW_015505456.1, on the reverse strand, counting down.
AATGACGTCCTTCGGCCTCTCAAATGTCTGTATTGCCCAGGACACAAGCCCATTTAAGGGTTAATATGCCCGTACGTCTCTCTGAACCGTGGTGGGCGTCATTACCCAACTGTGCTTTCCCTCCTACGCTGTTGTGTGTCCTCTGACTGATGCTGAACTACTCTAGAAGACTAGAGGACCCTAATCAGGGTCATTTAGGCAAAAGATCACTGAATCATCATAGCTCTTTGTGCTGTTGTCATGGCAACTGCATCCACTTCACATATGGGATGCAGCAGGACCTGATGTTCAGGGTTTTCCTTTTTTTTCTTTTTTTTTTTGCTTTAGTGCACATCCGATCTGATGTGTTCAGTGATTGTGAAACGTTGAGACAGTTTATTAAACATCCAATCTCCTCTCAGAGGCACAGCGGAAAAGTTAATTTCCAAGAGAAGGCCCTTAAAGATGGAATATTAATCAGGTTGACATAAATATGAGACATGCATATACGTGAATGCTCACAAACGCAGACAGGTCTATAATTTTGTGAAGCTTCATGCATAAACCTAGTATGTCAGTTGCATCATGGAAAATGTATCAGTTTTTTTTAATGGTTTTCAGATTTGATTCTGAATGGTTGTTGTGTGTTTTGGCATAATATTTCACCAAGTTCCTTGATGTTCTGCATGTCTTAGCTAATCACATACAGGACCTTCAGCCATTTTTCATAAATCTTTTAACTTGGCATGTCAAAACAATTTGGTGCTACATGTGATAAGGAGGTGGAGAGAGATATTAAAATATTAATATAGCCACAGCATATATGTCACCGCAGTCTAGTGCAAAATCTCCAGTCCACCTGCATGTCATAATGCTAGTATTATCCACTTATCATATTAATAAAACATGACTCATAAATGAGCAATGATCTGGATTTACAGTATGTGTAGATTACAGCACTGTGAATGCATTAGCATGTAATGTGGATATTTCCACTTCAGAAAATTGCTATTTCTCATAATTTTTCACCTTATATGTGACCTGGACCACAAAACCAGTCATAATGGTCAATTTTCTGAAATTGAGATTTATACATAATCTGAAAGCTAAATAAATAAGCTTTGTTAGGATAGCGCAATATCTGGCTGCGATACAACTATTTTAAAATCTGGAATCTGAGGGTGCAAAAAAAAAGAAAGAAATCAAAATACTGAGAAAATCGCCTTTAACGCTGTCCAAGTGAAGTTCTTAGCAATGCATATTACTAATCAAAAATTAAGTTTTGATATATTTACAGTAGGACATTTACAAAATATTTTCATGGAACACGATATTTATTAATATCCTAATGATTTTTGGCATAAAAGAAAAATCGATAATTTTGAACCATGCAATGTATTGTTGGCTATTGCTACAACTATACCCGTGCTACTTAAGACTGGTTTTGTGTTCCAGGGTCACGCATTTCAGAATTCTACTTTATATCTCACTTTTTTCTCTGATAATTGCAACTTTGTTTCTCATCATTTTAGTTACTTATTACAGTTTTAGTCTTTTCCCACACTGTGACTTTATATCTCATAAAATGCCTTTAATTTCACACAGTTGTGACTTTATTTCTCATATCTGAGACTTTATTTTCTGTAATAAAATCGTAAAATTCTTAATTGTGACTTTATATCACACAGTATGACTTTTTGTACAATCGTAACTTCATTAAAAAAAAAAAAATCTTGATAATTGGGATATTTCCCAATGTGATTTTTCTTTCTTTTTTTACTCTGAGACCAACATAATATAATGAGAGCTGCAATGCTGTCAGAATATTTGAAGCTTTTTTTCCCCATATCCAGCCTTATAGACAATTTTTAATTTAGAACAATAAAGCTCCCCCGTGAGACTTGTGGTTTATTGCCAATGCCTAATTCACTGTCTTTGTCAGTTGACACAAGAGGCTTTGTGCTTTTGACACATGATCCATGATTTGACATTATAAGAGTGACATTTGAGAAAAGCTGCTTCCCTGAGGTCTGTTTCCTGTTGGTTGGGTGACCAAAGAGTGTGCGATGCCTAAACTTGTTAGACAAGGGACTGAAAGCTAATGAAGAGAGAGGTCAGTTTCTCACAAAACCACTTATCCTGACCTTTTATTCCAAGCAAAATCAATTTACCCTTAATGTGTCCATATTACTGCACTGACTTTAATCTGCTCCAGCCCATCAAAGCCTCGCCACCAGGGGACACAATCCACAGCCACTGTGTTGTTTTTCACCTGGACTCAAAACAATCACTGATTAAGGTCGCTTTTGCCGTGCTCTTCAAGGACTTTAAAGGGACCAGTGAACTCTGCCGCAGAACTTTGAAAGAGTTTTGCACACCAGAGTAAACAGATCCAACCCAAACAAACTGGAAGAGTTCAAGAAGTAGAAATTGACAGCTGACACAGAATAGCATACAGTGGATATTCTCCAAAATGGCACCAGGGTGATGCGGAGGAGACGAATTGTTGAATAAAGTCGTTTTTTTTTTCTTTTGCGCACAAAAAAAAGTATTCTCGTAGCTTCGTATAATTGCAGATGTACCACTGATGTCACATGGATTATTTTACAGATCTCCTTGCTACGTTTCAGGACTTGGGAACATTTCAGTTGCGTTGCTGTCTATGCAGGGTCAGACAGCTCTCAGATTCCATCAAAAATATCTTAATTTGTGTTCAGAAGATTAACGAAAGTCTTACGGGTTTGAAACGACATGAGGGTGAGTAATTAATGACAGAATTTTCATTTTTGGTTGAACTAACCCTTTAAGGACCACAGTGCAGACCCAAAATACTAATAGATAGTAATTTAAAATGTTTACCAATCTTACCCATTTGTCAGCAAGGATTTCATAGTTTAAAATATTATAAAATTTAGTATGATCCCTTATTTGTTCATATGTTTAAATAAGTACAGGTCAGAATAAGTGTGTTGTTTCATTTTTACATAAATATATCTGTTATACTGAATGACGATGGAATGTTAATTCACCCATAGTTTGACATTTTATTTTCACAAAAGTTATTTGAAACATTGAAGTAGACCCTTTACTTTCATTTAATATGCTTTTTATGTATATAAAATTCCTTTTATAAATTTAATTTGATGCAGACACCAAAATAGGACATCTCGTCTTTGACCCATATACAAATTTAATTGCACATCTTTTAGTTTATTAAGAGAAATAAAGCAATGTGCATACGTGCTCTAGTACCACAGAGAAAATGCAAAGTAACGGAGAATGAAAAATAGCAAAGCAGATGCCATGTTCGTTATTTGCCGCAATAATGTAGCATTAATTTTAAAACCTGACATTAATCTAAAACTGATTAATTAGCAGAAAGTACTTATACATGTTCTACCAGTGCCAGATGAATATGAATGCAAAATGTATGTGAATTCAAAACACAGCATATGCGACGATATTTTTAGTTGAGTCTTAAATAATAATTGTTTAAATATTTCTACTGCTGGATAGAAAGGAAACTTACGTCTTCTCAGGGTTACCGCTATCATAAAGAATTTATGCTCACGTATACAGGCAGATGACAGGAGAGGCCTTTAGCGGCAAGCCAGAAATCATGAGATATTAAAGCGTCGTTCTTTACACTCACAAGTGGCACTCTTACGCTCACTTAAGACCACACACTGTCAACATATCGTTAGATTTTTCTCTTTTTTTCTCCCCCTCTCTGTTTCGATCTCTCTGATTTTCTCTACTCTTGCTCTTACTCTTTCCCAATTTATATGTAAATGTGGGTGTTCTTGACAATGGCAGGCCCAAGGCAGTTTATTCCTGCTTTAGAGCAGTTCATAACCCAAAAATAAATGCCAAAAGTCCTTGATTTTGAGCATGGCGAAGTAAATCACATGTATTATTTTGCTAACCATAACGGCTTGAAAATGAGTGTGATTTCCCCTTCTGTGAGGACACTGAAAACTGTTACTGTTTTATTCTTGCTTACAATTTACTGGTGAAACTACCAAATAACTCGTACACAGATGGAGATGGATTGTATGGATGCAGAAGTTTACAAAAAAAAAACTGATTTCTAAAGAATTGAAACACTAAATGAAATGAGGGGATAAAAAGAAATTTCCCTTCGTCCAACTGAAACAAAACAAAATGCAAATTGTATTTATTAATCTGTACTTGAGTCCAAGTGATGTTTCCAACTTTATTTTGATCATCTCTTCTGAGTAAATGTTTTGATAGACTCATTAAAAGGTATATCATTTCAGTCACAGCACTTACTGAATTTCTTTTAATTTGCTTATCAGTCCATTAAAAAGGTTGATGCTATCCTCACTGTCTACTCATCTTGGGTCTCCAAAATGACTTTATTTGCCTTTCCCCCCTTTGCTTTTATGGTTTATATTTATTAATTTTGGTGCTATTCAATTTCCAAAACTCTGATCTTGACTAATCTCCCAAAAGATCTTCAGAAATTCTCTCAACTCACAAAGCACCTTTCACTGTATCTATTAAGAGTTTCATCTACACTTATCAAAGTGTTGAGGCCAAAATTTATGTTTCTAGTGTTTGAAGGACAGCCTTTCATAATGCACCTAACTTCATTTGCATCTGTTCTCATTAATTTTACTATTGTTTAATCCAAATTATCCTAATAGTTCATTAATAATGCATTTGGTATATCTGTAAATTGTAAACTTTCAACTTGATTATGTGTTGCATGGACATAAAACACATTTAAAAAAAAAAAAGTTTTTGTGTTATAGGTGTGCAACAATGTGAGAGTAAATAACTGATGACAGAATTTTTTTTTCACTTTAAGGTAAAGTCACAAATGTGTTCACCCAAATTCCAAATGCCTCCCTAAGTAATTCATCTTGGCGCCATCTCTCACTAATTCTCATGTGCTTCTGCAAACATGTTAGCTGACAGTTCTGATATTTGTAAAGGTTTAGAGGTTCCACACACCAAGCCGCGGCGGGGACTTTGATCTGAGTGACATTTCCCACTGTGAGCGTTAAGGGATGTGTGTACATACGCTCAGATAAATATTTGAGCGTATGTAGAGTTGTGTGCTTTTAAGGATAGGGAAAGTAATATGCCTTCATAAGTAACGTGATATCCATGCAAAACCATAGCCAGACACTATCAAGGTTTTCGCAATAGCAGGTATCCATACAGAATATTTCTGCAGTTGTTTGAGCTTTGAACTCAGCAGCAGAGTTTCTCTAGCTTAAGCTGCTCTGCCATGCAGAATAACACGCTCAGAACTTTAATGTGTTACAGTGAGATTAAACCATTGAACAGCATTCGGTTTAAAACTTTTGGGGGGTATTTTGCCACTTTTCATAGATTGAGGCAGGATCCCAATTCACACGCTTCTGCTTTGTATTAAAAGTATGTTTTTCACTGCATGGGAAAGTACATAC
>NW_015505456.1:192370-194145 GCF_001515645.1 Sinocyclocheilus grahami | reverse complement strand
CGCTCAAAAGTTTGGGATCAGTAAGACTTGTAATGTTTTTTAAAGAAGTCTCTTATGCTTATCAAGGCTGCATTTATTTGATAAAAAATACAGAAAAAAACAACAATCTTTCAAAATGTTATTACAATATAAAATAATGGTTTCTATTTTAATATCCTTTAGAATATAATTTATTTATGTGATGGAAAGCTGCATTTCCATCAGCCATTACTCCAGTGTAAAGTGTCACATGATCCTTCAGAAATCATTCTCAAAATCCATGAAAACAACGTTTTGTTTGTTTTGTTGTTCACAAAACCAGAATCCATTTAGTGCCGATTATTCAAGGTAACACGAGATGAAACAGATGAGAGGAGAAGATTCTCGCCCGAACAAATATGACTCGGAAAAAGAAAAGCATGGATTTAGCGTGGAAGACTCCACTTAGGATCAAAGGTGCTTGTGGCTGCGCTAATACCGTCAGCTTCCATTTCCTCTGGAGTCTTGCTACGCTGGATTAGCTGCCCGTTTTTCTTTTTTTCATGTGTGAGAGAGAACAGCACCTCCCTACAGCCCCGTGCGGATTACCAGAACCCCTGCTGCTCCTCTAACACGCCTTTCGCTCTCATCTTGGGCCGCAGCGTCTGGTTTCCCATCCCTCGATCGCTACGACAGGAAACTAAAAGCAGGTCCTGGATTAGCGAATGTGGCGGTGGGACATGTGGGGATGTTTTTGTTGGCAGGCTGAGATGTGGGCACACAACGCAGATGCAGATTAATGTTCTGATTCCACCTCCAGTCCCCGCCGGATGACTGAAGGATGGCCTGCCTCCGTTTTTGGTCATCTCTCAAGATAAACAAAGCAGAGAGGGTGAGAGGACGAATATGGAGACTCTCAGGAGAGAGAAAGAGTGAGTCAGCGGCCAGCTGGGTGTACATTAATTGAACTTAAGAAAGCCAGGCTGGACCTGCAGTGGTCAAAGAACAGACATGCAGGTCAAACTCATTTTCAGCGCTCTCTGAGAGACCGACACACATAAAACCACTACAACTGGATGGATCATCTCATTCACTCTCATACATTCATTCAGACACACACGCTCACTCACAAGTGGATTGAAATGGAAAACTGCACAGTATGTGCACTATACTGCCTACTATTTTTTTTTAAATGGCATGTGAAGTTGAATGCATTACTCACAAGGAGGTCTATAATACCCGGAGAAAGCTATCCGTTAGCATTCACGTTCATCTCAATGGCAGTTGCTGCTGTAAATATCACATTTTCAGCTGCTGCTTGTGCAGAAACATCTGAGGTGAGTGAACACGCTATCTGCATTTGTTATGTGTCATATGTGTCATAGCGATGGATGGATTCATAGCGAAGAGAGAGAAAATTAGGCCATTGGAAATCCTCGTCTGTTTACCTGCTCAAGGGTCCTCTGGGTGAGATTGGCTCTCTGGAGTGAGTGACTCACACGTGTCAGAAAATCCCTGACTCTCGGAGAAATCACACTACCAGTTCAGTCAAGCACATTTTATGCCCACAGATGCATTCAAATTTCAGTTTTGGTTTTTCACACAAAGCTATAGTGTGACTTCTGAATAAACAATATAAAGTTTTACTGACCATGTTCATGATGCCTTTTTGTCTTCTGATTAACTTCTACTTTTATGTTTCAGAGAAACAAGGGTTTGTTTGGAACATTATAAAGCTCAGTAAATGATGATTTAGGATTTTCATTTTGGGCTTAATTATTCCCTTGATATAATTCTTGAATGAGATTAGGATAAAC
>NW_015505456.1:187976-192360 GCF_001515645.1 Sinocyclocheilus grahami | reverse complement strand
AATTTAGAACAATAAAGCTCCCCCGTGAGACTTGTGGTTTATTGCTAATGCCTAATTCACTGTCTTTGTCAGTTGACACAAGAGGCTTTGTGCTTTTGACACATGATCCATGATTTGACATTATAAGAGTGACATTTGAGAAAAGCTGCTTCCCTGAGGCCTGTTTCCTGTTGGTTGGGTGACCAAAGAGTGTGCGATGCCTAAACTTGTTAGACAAGGGACTGAAAGCTAATGAAGAGAGAGGTCAGTTTCTCACAAAACCACTTATCCTGACCTTTTATTCCAAGCAAAATCAATTTACCCTTAATGTGTCCATATTACTGCACTGACTTTAATCTGCTCCAGCCCATCAAAGCCTCGCCACCAGGGGACACAATCCACAGCCACTGTGTTGTTTTTCACCTGGACTCAAAACAATCACTGATTAAGGTCGCTTTTGCCGTGATCTTCAAGGACTTTAAAGGGACCAGTGAACTCTGCCGCAGAACTTTGAAAGAGTTTTGCACACCAGAGTAAACAGATCCAACCCAAACAAACTGGAAGAGTTCAAGAAGTAGAAATTGACAGCTGACACAGAATAGCATACAGCGGATATTCTCCAAAACGGCACCAGGGTGATGCGGAGGAGACGAATTGTTGAATAAAGTCGTTTTTTTTTCTTTTGCGCACAAAAAAAAGTATTCTCGTAGCTTCGTATAATTGCAGATGTACCACTGATGTCACATGGATTATTTTACAGATCTCCTTGCTACGTTTCAGGACTTGGGAACATTTCAGTTGCGTTGCTGTCTATGCAGGGTCAGACAGCTCTCAGATTCCATCAAAAATATCTTAATTTGTGTTCAGAAGATTAACGAAAGTCTTACGGGTTTGAAACGACATGAGGGTGAGTAATTAATGACAGAATTTTCATTTTTGGTTGAACTAACCCTTTAAGGACCACAGTGCAGACCCAAAATACTAATTGATTGTAATTTAAAATGTTTACCAATCTTACCCATTTGTCAGCAAGGATTTAATAGTTTAAAATATTATAAAATTTAGTATGATCCCTTATTTGTTCATATGTTTAAATAAGTACAGGTCAGAATAAGTGTGTTGTTTCATTTTTACATAAATATATCTGTTATACTGAATGACGATGGAATGTTAATTCACCCATAGTTTGACATTTTATTTTCACAAAAGTTATTTGAAACATTGAAGTAGACCCTTTACTTTCATTTAATATGCTTTTTATGTATATAAAATTCCTTTTATAAATTTAATTTGATGCAGACACCAAAATAGGACGTCTCGTCTTTGACCCATATACAAATTTAATTGCACATCTTTTAGTTTATTAAGAGAAATAAAGCAATGTGCATACGTGCTCTAGTACCACAGAGAAAACGCAAAGTAACGGAGAATGAAAAATAGCAAAGCAGATGCCATGTTCGTTATTTGCCGCAATAATGTAGCATTAATTTGTAAAACCTGACATTAATCTAAAACTGATTAATTAGCAGAAAGTACTTATACATGTTCTACCAGTGCCAGATGAATATGAATGCAAAATGTATGTGAATTCAAAACACAGCATATGCGACGATATTTTTAGTTGAGTCTTAAATAATAATTGTTTAAATATTTCTACTGCTGGATAGAGAGGAAACTTACGTCTTCTCAGGGTTACCGCTATCATAAAGAATTTATGCTCACGTATACAGGCAGATGACAGGAGAGGCCTTTAGCGGCAAGCCAGAAATCATGAGATATTAAAGCGTCGTTCTTTACACTCACAAGCGGCACTCTTACGCTCACTTAAGACCACACACTGTCAACATATCGTTAGATTTTTCTCTTTTTTTCTCCCCCTCTCTGTTTCGATCTCTCTGATTTTCTCTACTCTTGCTCTTACTCTTACTCTTTCCCAATTTATATGTAAATGTGGGTGTTCTTGACAATGGCAGGCCCAAGGCAGTTTATTCCTGCTTTAGAGCAGTTCATAACCCAAAAATAAATGCCAAAAGTCCTTGATTTTGAGCATGGCGAAGTAAATCACATGTATTATTTTGCTAACCATAACGGCTTGAAAATGATTGTGATTTCCCCTTCTGTGAGGACACTGAAAACTGTTACTGTTTTATTCTTGCTTACAATTTACTGGTGAAACTACCAAATAACTCGTACACAGATGGAGATGGATTGTATGGATGCAGAAGTTTACAAAAAAAAAAAACTGATTTCTAAAGAATTGAAACACTAAATGAAATGAGGGGATAAAAAGAAATTTCTCTTCGTCCAACTGAAACAAAACAAAATGCAAATTGTATTTATTAATCTGTACTTGAGTCCAAGTGATGTTTCCAACTTTATTTTGATCATCTCTTCTGAGTAAATGTTTTGATAGACTCATTAAAAGGTATATCATTTCAGTCACAGCACTTACTGAATTTCTTTTAATTTGCTTATCAGTCCATTAAAAAGGTTGATGCTATCCTCACTGTCTACTCATCTTGGGTCTCCAAAATGACTTTATTTGCCTTTCCCCCCTTTGCTTTTATGGTTTCTATTTATTAATTTTGGTGCTATTCAATTTCCAAAACTCTGATCTTGATTAATCTCCCAAAAGATCTTCAGAAATTCTCTCAACTCACAAAGCACCTTTCACTGTATCTATTAAGAGTTTCATCTACACTTATCAAAGTGTTGAGGCCAAAATTTATGTTTCTAGTGTTTGAAGGACAGCCTTTCATAATGCACCTAACTTCATTTGCATCTGTTCTCATTAATTTTACTATTGTTTAATCCAAATTATCCTAATAGTTCATTAATAATGCATTTGGTATATCTGTAAATTGTAAACTTTCAACTTGATTATGTGTTGCATGGACATAAAACACATTTAAAAAAAAAAGTTTTTGTGTTATAGGTGTGCAACAATGTGAGAGTAAATAACTGATGACAGAAATTTTTTTTTTCACTTTAAGGTAAAGTCACAAATGTGTTCACCCAAATTCCAAATGCCTCCCTAAGTAATTCATCTTGGCGCCATCTCTCACTAATTCTCATGTGCTTCTGCAAACATGTTAGCTGACAGTTCTGATATTTGTAAAGGTTTAGAGGTTCCACACACCAAGCCGCGGCGGGGACTTTGATCTGAGTGACATTTCCCACTGTGAGCGTTAAGGGATGTGTGTACATACGCTCAGATAAATATTTGAACGTATGTAGAGTTGTGTGCTTTTAAGGATAGGGAAAGTAATATGTCTTCATAAGTAACGTGATATCCATGCAAAACCATAGCCAGACACTATCAAGGTTTTCGCAATAGCAGGTATCCATACAGAATATGTCTGCAGTTGTTTGAGCTTTGAACTCAGCAGCAGAGTTTCTCTAGCTTAAGCTGCTCTGCCATGCAGAATAACACGCTCAGAACTTTAATGTGTTACAGTGAGATTAAACCATTGAACAGCATTCGGTTTAAAACTTTTGGGGGGTATTTTGCCACTTTTCATAGATTGAGGCAGCATCCCAATTCACACGCTTCTGCTTTGTATTAAAAGTATGTTTTTCACTGCATGGGAAAGTACATACACTTGTATCACATACCAAGGTTTAAAAGGGCATGTGTGTTGGTAAGATGGCAATATTTTTTTTTTGGAAAGAAGTCTCTTCTGCTCACCAAGGCTTTATTTATGTGATCAAAAATGCAGTAAAACTATAATATTATGTCAGTTTAGATTAATTGTTTTTTATTTTAATATATTTTAAAACTATTTTTTCCCCTGTGAAACTTGTTAAATGTTGTCTTATCAGTGTGTGTGTGTTTCTAATGCATCCATGCTAAATAAGTGTACATTTTATACAGTGGTGGCCAAAATTATTAGAACGCTACACTACAACGCCTTCAAGATGCTTTAAGAAACCTACCTGAAAAACTATGCGCAAGTGCATAGGGATGGTCACACCAAATGTTGATTTAATTTAGTTATTAGAAGTTAGTTGATAAAGAAAATCTATTTATGACATTATTTTTTTGACAGCATCCTCATTTTACAGCATTTTTACACAAGTGCCTAAAACTTTTAACAGTACTGTAGCCTTGCAGGTAGGTTTCTGGAAGCATCTTGGAGACGTTGCCACAGTTCTTCTGGATTGAGTCTGTTTCAGTTTGTTCTGTTTCTTCATGTCATTCCAGACAGACTGGATGATGATGAGATCAGATCTCTGTGTGGAGCACTGGCTGTTGTCAGACTCAAACAAAAATCTCACTGGATTATTACAATCAATGGCAAAATGAATGTTTGGAAATGTAAACTGATATTTTCTACTGACACACTACAGCAAAATAACTGATTTAAAACATATATATGTATACACACACACACACACACACACA
>NW_015505456.1:173036-187855 GCF_001515645.1 Sinocyclocheilus grahami | reverse complement strand
AAAACTTTTGGGGGGTATTTTGCCACTTTTCATAGATTGAGGCAGGATCCCAATTCACACGCTTCTGCTTTGTATTAAAAGTATGTTTTTCACTGCATGGGAAAGTACATACACTTGTATCACATACCAAGGTTTAAAAATGGCATGTGTGTTGGTAAGATGGCAATATTTTTATTTTTTACCGTATAATTATTTATCACCCTAAACCCTAGTACATCCCTACAACTTATTTTATTTTATTCTATTCCATCTATACCACACCTGTACATACAATTTATTTATTTTTTTTGTGGTTTATATTTATGCATGTGTATTTTATTCACATCTAATTTGTATTATCTGTGTGCTGTTGTTGTCTCCGTGTACTGGAAGCTTGTGACACTATAACAAATTCCTTGTATGTGCAAACATAATTGGCAATAAAGCTCTTTCTGATTCTGATTCTGTATATACACTACCGCTCAAAAGTTTGGGATCAGTAAGACTTGTAATGTTTTTTAAAGAAGTCTCTTATGCTTATCAAGGCTGCATTTATTTGATAAAAAATACAGAAAAAAACAACAATCTTTCAAAATGTTATTACAATATAAAATAATGGTTTCTATTTTAATATCCTTTAGAATATAATTTATTTATGTGATGCAAAGCTGCATTTCCATCAGCCATTACTCCAGTGTAAAGTGTCACATGATCCTTCAGAAATCATTCTCAAAATCCATGAAAACAACGTTTTGTTTGTTTTGTTGTTCACAAAACCAGAATCCATTTAGTGCCGATTATTCAAGGTAACACGAGATGAAACAGATGAGAGGAGAAGATTCTCGCCCGAACAAATATGACTCGGAAAAAGAAAAGCATGGATTTAGCGTGGAAGACTCCACTTAGGATCAAAGGTGCTTGTGGCTGCGCTAATACCGTCAGCTTCCATTTCCTCTGGAGTCTTGCTACGCTGGATTAGCTGCCCGTTTTTCTTTTTTTCATGTGTGAGAGAGAACAGCACCTCCCTACAGCCCCGTGCGGATTACCAGAACCCCTGCTGCTCCTCTAACACGCCTTTCGCTCTCATCTTGGGCCTTAGCGTCTGGTTTCCATCCCTCGATCGCTACGACAGGAAACTAAAAGCAGGTCCTGGATTAGCGAATGTGGCGGTGGGACATGTGGGGATGTTTTTGTTGGCAGGCTGAGATGTGGGCACACAACGCAGATGCAGATTAATGTTCTGATTCCACCTCCAGTCCCCGCCGGATGACTGAAGGATGGCCTGCCTCCGTTTTTGGTCATCTCTCAAGATAAACAAAGCAGAGAGGGTGAGAGGACGAATATGGAGACTCTCAGGAGAGAGAAAGAGTGAGTCAGCGGCCAGCTGGGTGTACATTAATTGAACTTAAGAAAGCCAGGCTGGACCTGCAGTGGTCAAAGAACAGACATGCAGGTCAAACTCATTTTCAGCGCTCTCTGAGAGACCGACACACATAAAACCACTACAACTGGATGGATCATCTCATTCACTCTCATACATTCATTCAGACACACACGCTCACTCACAAGTGGATTGAAATGGAAAACTGCACAGTATGTGCACTATACTGCCTACTATTTTTTTTAAATGGCATGTGAAGTTGAATGCATTACTCACAAGGAGGTCTATAATACCCGGAGAAAGCTATCCGTTAGCATTCACGTTCATCTCAATGGCAGTTGCTGCTGTAAATATCACATTTTCAGCTGCTGCTTGTGCAGAAACATCTGAGGTGAGTGAACACGCTATCTGCATTTGTTATCTCATATGTGTCATAGTGATGGATGGATTCATAGCGAAGAGAGAGAAAATTAGGCCATTGGAAATCCTCGTCTGTTTACCTCCTCAAGGGTCCTCTGGGTGAGATTGGCTCTCTGGAGTGAGTGACTCACACGTGTCAGAAGATCCCTGACTCTCGGAGAAATCACACTACCAGTTCAGTCAAGCACATTTTATGCCCACAGATGCATTAAAATTTCAGTTTTGGTTTTTCACACAAAGCTATAGTGTGACTTCTGAATAAACAATATAAAGTTTTACTGACCATGTTCATGATGCCTTTTTGTCTTCTGATTAACTTCTACTTTTATGTTTCAGAGAAAAAAGGGTTTGTTTGGAACATTATAAAGCTCAGTAAATGATGATTTAGGATTTTCATTTTGGGGTTAATTATTCCCTTGATATAATTCTTGAATGAGATTAGGATAAACAGATTTTGTGACTTTACTGGTGGGCTTGAGCACAAGACTTGACTCAAACTCTGAGTTTACCATTAATAATGTGTAACTTTTATCAGAAACTTTGACACTGCTCTCAGTGTCATGTCCTTAATTTTATTTTAGTATGCAAAATAGTGCATAGATATGATCAGTCCTACTGTTTGGCATCTTTAAAATCATGTTTAACTTGTTAAAATGGTTATAAAAATGATCAAAACCATGATGTTTGTAAAGCGTGGTGATGATCTGAGCCAGTTTGTGTGAATGTTAGATAATTTTCTTCTCACAGAATAGCAAGCAGGAAACCAACATTTGCTGTTTGGCACTTTAGAAACCAATAAGAATAAAGATGAGCTGGTGGAGGAGTGCTGGAAGGATTGTCCCATGAGCAAGGCAAGCAGCCATTACATTCCCTTGCGTTGTGATTGACAGGATTAGATGAACATACTCCTCCAGAACGTTTATTATTACTTGTTTAACAGCCCATTATCTGCATGAGCTTTTTCATAAAGTGCGCTCAAGCATTTCTCCCATTCACATGCAGATAGCGTTGCCAGATAATGCATTTGTGTTTTGTCTGTAATGCTGTTAAACTCAATGTTCTTTCTTGATTACAGTGTGTGTGTGTGTGTGTGTTTTGTGCACTTAATGTTTAATATTACGGCTGAAGTTGCCTTCTGGGATGAATAAAGCATTGCTATCTCTCTTTATATTACTGAAGGTGACTTGAAAAGATCATGGGTTTTAATATAATAGGTTATTATGATAAAGGAACCAAAAATGTTCTGAGCTCATCTGGGCTGTTATTACTCCCTGCTTCTCTTTAGGGAAACAAAAATGAAGAGAAGATGGGCAGAACAATTAATGGGAGAAATCGCTCAACCTCCTGGCTGTAGGAAAGTAAATCCTGCCTTTCAATGAAAAGTGTGAATGTTAGCTGAAGAAGCAGAATGTATGATGCAGTTTTGTCAGATGTTATTGGCGATTTGACATGTCGCAGTTGAAATGTAAGTGATTTTGGTCTTTTCTTATTGAAGTAGACTTACAGTATGTAACACTTGTGTGATACAGTAATAAGTTTACTTTACAGGGCCCTCAGAAGATTTAAGTTACGCAGGAGGCAGAAAAAACACACGCACCGGAACTTAGAAAAATAGAATTTATATATGCATGTATGTTGAGGAAAAAAAATAGAGATACAATGTACTAAAACACAACAACTAAACAAAAATGAATAGCGATATCAAAATCTTGAATAATTCAACCCTTCAAAAGCAGAAATTTGAGAACAAAAGAAGAAAGAAGGTTAATAGATCTCAGATAATACAAAACATATTGCAATCAATGTTTAGAAATTCCCCTCTTAAACACCGGTTTTTGTCTTATTTCATTCTACACACTTAATCGTTATTCAGATATTCTCAATTTGCATGTTTTTTCCAAAAATTAAAAAAAAATGTTGTATCTTTTTTTCTTGCAGGTTTCATCAAAGTCACTGCCTTTTGGACAGCTCAACCTTTTACTGTGGCACTGAAATGATCGGGTAAATACCACACATAAAAAAAAATCAATTAACTCAAATCTCAAACATTGTCAAAACACACCGTATGAACTGTAAATACAATTATAAATGTCCATATGATGTCAATGAACTCAAGTCTTTATTGAACCGTAAGAATCAATAAACAGCATCCCTTTTGAACAGTTTTTAGCACTCAGTTCGATCAGTAAACAACAGCTTAAATGTTCGTCCGCTCAGTTTGAAGTATAGTGAGTGAAAAAACTTAAGAAAAAAATATCCAACCAGTTTCCGATGCGAATCCAAGAAATTTCAGTCCGTTTCGCTCTTTGGGCGGCCTGCCATCTGTTTTCCTCTCTGTGAATAAGCAGTCCTGCGTCAGCGATTCGATAACTCGAACACAGCTCTTAATAGCACAAAAAAACCCGGCCTGCACATAACCGGACAGCACACTTAATTCACTTTAAATTACATTAAATCATAATAAGCTCAAAATTAATTTTGAGTAAGTATCGTTCACTTAACTTATCAGATCATACAATCAGTTGTTAACATCATACAACCGACATCACGAACATAAATCATTAAATGTTACAGCACAAAATACATTCATTACCTCATATTATACAGTACATTAGTTCAAATACCACAAAACAGTATTCAGTTTGAATATTGAACTCACCAATTCCCTGGTAAACACTCTGGCAGCTGTTGGCACCCTGGCAGCTGTTCTTAAGTCGATCGATCCGATCTCGAAGTTTCTTAACTCAGCTTTAAGAGTGTAACTCTCACTCAAAACAGCAAAATCTCATTTATCATATCTTTCTAAAAACTTAAAGATGGGGTAAGCGATTTTTCAAAAACGCTTTAGAAAACTGATTGGGACCGACTAGCAAAACAAACTTGTAGCCAATCATTAGTAAGGGGCGTGTCTACTCATGATGTGGAGGAGAGAGCGTTCAGTGCACAGGACGGACATTAGCGAGCCGAGCGACAGAAAGATAGAGATGATGGATAGAAAACAAAAGAGTAAAATGTCTGCGGAACAAAAGAAGGCTCAAGGCAATAAGGCAAGAAGTAGGACCCGTGTAAATATCGGATCAGCTTTCCAGCACTGGAGAGAACTCAAGGAGCGGAAGGCCTGCGATCGGACGCCGAGGTTGCTTTGCTTGCTTTGTCATCTCGATAGGTGAGTAACACTGTGTGTGTGCCACAGCAGCTAAAGTCTATCTAGTACACTGGACGCGACAAAGCGACCGTTGAAAATCATTTGAAATTTGTGTCAATACGTCATGAATAGAACGCAGCAGCAGTTTTCTGTCGGGGATTTGTCGTGTCGTGCCGCGCCGCATCCAGTGTAGACCATAGATATGTATATATATCTATGGTGTAGACAGCATCACTGATTATAATGAGTTCTATAGTTTTGTCGCGCCACGCCACTCGCGTCCGGTGTAGACACGGTGTAACATTGGTTTTGCTTTGTTTCACAGAGCTAATCGTTGCCTGGGTTGCGTACGTATATGTGGGGCGGAGCTATCAAAATAGGGGCAAGACCCTTTTGGGGTAGAGGCATGTTTGTTTTGGTGATTTCAAATGTCAACATTGGCTACCATTGGCTACCAAATTGCTTACCCCACCTTTAAGTCTTGTTTCAACTGATACTTTCTCTAATATTCTTATTTTTTCTAGGTTTTTCTGCAGAACCTCATCTTCTCTCAAGTTCAACCAAATCGTCTTCATCTCCGTCTAACTGGTGGGCGGAGTTACCATCACTGAATCAAGCTAATTGATTGATCTACATCTGCAGTGAAATTCCATTATTTCATTGGTTGAGGGTTTCCGCAGTATGTCTTAATTAAATTCAAATATTAATATTATTGTACTTCATAGAAATTAAAAACATTTTTTGATAAACTAAGAGAGTTTTATTTGTTTTATTTGTTATTTTCTTGGATCTGTAGTTGTTAATTTTGCCCTAATTTGGCCCTGGGCTGCACCTGCCTGACTGTAAATAGGGCCTAGCTGGCTAAGGGCATTCCCAAGATGGCCACCAAGTGAACGGACTTGCATTAAAAAAT
Organism: Sinocyclocheilus grahami; assembly: GCF_001515645.1. Taxonomy (NCBI): domain Eukaryota; kingdom Metazoa; phylum Chordata; class Actinopteri; order Cypriniformes; family Cyprinidae; genus Sinocyclocheilus; species Sinocyclocheilus grahami. The sequence continues at coordinate 182,017 of NW_015505456.1, read as the reverse complement.
ACTTTCCTTTTTTTTTTTAAACCACTAGCTTTCTAGGAGCTGAAGTCTGTTGTATGTGGGCTGATCTTCTACTCGCTGAGTGCAAATTTTAGTATGTGTTGTTGTTATTCGCCTGAGAAGAGACAGCCAAACTCATCCAAACAGAAAGACAACAACAATGTGGGTGTCTTTGGATCGAGCTCACAGAAAAACACAGACTTCTCTGAGCACGGCTGTGGTTTTAGTCCATTTCCCTTGTTCCAAAACAGCAAATCTAGTGTTCCACTGGTGCACCTTCACATGGTGAATTATTAAATTGCTAAAACAGATGATTTCTCATAAACACTGTTGCCTGTGCACTGTTTCTTGTTTAATTGATTTCAGACAACTTTTCTACCTCTTGTGTGTCGCTCATATTAAATAATGTTTGTGCTCTGCCACCATTGTGTTCTCCATTTGAATTAAAGTTGTCTGGATGTGACGGATGATAATTGACCACTCAGCTGTGACAGATTGACGTGGGCTCTGAAAACAGTTTGCTAATGGTCAACTGTGCTTAGCTAAAAGTCAAAACATTAGCAAAAGCTGTAAACGTGATGTATATCATCCCGAATTGGAAATAAATATCCAATATAACAAATCTAATTGGCTGTAAAAGTGACAGACTGTGTCTTTGTTTTAAAATGAAAGTGCTGAGATGGAATCAAATCACCAGACTGCTGGTAAGGAAAATTACATCCTAATTGAAGCAGTGCAGCAGATCTTGCTAGGGGATATGGCATCTTTTTCTTAATTTCTCTTTACAGTATCTGGTCTAACTTTCTTTATCACTCTCTCCTCTTGTGCTATTTCTATCTGTTTATTATTTATTTATTATATGACTATGGTGGTACATATTGCAGTGTTACAGTTTATGTACACATTATTTTAATTACATTTCAGCCTTATTTCAATTAACAAAAATGTTTTAATAACCCTGTTATTAGATATATAGATGGATGTATGGATAAGAAAAAGTATGTCATCTTTCCATGTGAGAATCGTTCTCTCACTCTCTCTCCATACAGCAGAATGATGGAAAGGTTAGCTGTTCTGTTGGTCCAGTTCTGAGAACAGCACCGGGTAGATTCCAGAGCTTTCTGTCCATCAAATTCAAACTGCTCAGACAGGAAATGAAATGCTGTCAGAATGAAACCTGGAGCTTCACACCGGCAGCACAGAGGTAGAACAGAGGTTACAATAGGAAAAGTTTTAATCACTTCCCACTTTCACCCAAACTCTTTCACTGAACTTAAAGCTGCAAAATGTTATTTGAGAAAAGGTCTTTTAAAATGTCCAGTTTTGTAGCATTTTAGCAATTAATAATATTTCCTGCACCAAAAACCATCATAATTTAGTTAACAGAGTCAATCACACTCATTGTGAAATTGTGCATTGCTGTATGTACAGTCCTGCTCAATTAACAGTACATTTAACATCAAATATCTTAATTAGCTGAAACAATCAGACATCACTGGAGTCATTGGAGTCTTATTACATCACAAGGAGTTAGTCTTAGTTTTCTCTACTGTACCTTATGTCTTTATATGGCTAATGTTTTGCATGCAATAATGAGTAATAATGCTTACATAGTCTAACATTTTGTCTAAAGCTCTACTGAGAGAAGGAGCAGAAGTTGCATATTTTCATAAGCTTTTCTTTTTGAATTTGGTTCATTTCACTTATGAACCGTTTTTTTATAACTGATGTTTTACTTTGCACATTGTAAAATGAAAAGAGAAATATTCATTACTGACTCACTTGTCTAGCTGTATAAGCACAATTTTGTTTTTACCTTCTCGGGCAATGAAATCTCCGACGAGCCTGAGGCTGAGCCTCCACTCAGTCACGTTCCTGTCTCCGAGCCTCGGCCGCTGGTTAAGCTCCTGCAGTTATGTTGTGTGTTGTCTACGCCAGACTCTCCCGTGTGAAGGGCAGCCCATAAAACAGTCTATTATTGTTATTACGGCAGCAGTGCTGCACCCAGCCACTCCGGCAGCAAAGATGGAACCAGTCATTAAATTTAAATTGAGCAATATTTTCTTTTGACGCTGAAGAGGGGCTGTTAAGATGGATTCATATTTCCTTTGCTGTTATTCATTTATTTGTTGCATAAACTTAAGATTTATTGGAGCTGTGTTCATTCAAATGTAGGAGTGTGCGCGTTCCCCTGGAGAGATACTTTCATAAGGCATGCATTAAAAATGAAAAACACGAGAAGGCGTTATTAGGCCTCTATTAACAGGAGACTGTGCGATTCGGCACGCTTTCATACAGTATATTGCTCTAATTTCCTTAGACGTCAACATGGTGTTGGTAGCAGTAAAACAGAAAATAAAAGCTCTGATATCATCTTCTGTGGTTTCTCTCTTCTCAGCTCTGTTGACTGTAGGATGTGGCAGGGGAAAGAGGAAAGATGGCTGGATGGATATCTGTTGTGATTAGACAGGTCTCGGAGGAGATCTGCAGTGCTGGGTAAGGCTGGAATCAAAGTGAGCACTGTGTGGATGTTTAGACATGTGCCTCATCTCGTTCTTTCATTCGTCAGGTCAGGCTGTTCTGAATGTGGCAACAGAGGTGGGGGTCGTAGAGGTCAAGTGGAGCTGCGGGTGCAGACAGCCAATCACGCAGGAGATGCATAAGAAATTTATAATTTGTCATGTTCAGCGATGTCTCTCTTGCTTGTTTCTCCATTTTATTTCTAGTCTCCCTGTTATTGTTATGATTGTGGACATGCAAAGCATGAAAAGTGTGTGATTATGTGTTAAATATTAAAATACAAGATTGGGTTTTGAACTCTGGACTGCTCACATGCAAGGGCGAACGTCTTTAGGTTACGCATGTAACCATGGTTCCCCGAGGGAACGAGACGCTGCTTCGAAATGCTATGGGAACGCCTTCAGCGTGACCACGCTCTGAGTCACGTGTGTAATCAGTCCAATGGATGGGCGAGACATCACGGGCGGGGTGACATAGTGACCAGGACGCTTAAAAGTAAATGCGGTGGATACAGTGGCAGCTTCTGGGAAATGAAGTAAGTACTCGCAGGGATAAGTGGTTCTCTCTAGTGGAGAAAGCACACTTTTCTTGGCGTTTAGTCTTAACCCCAGCTCTTTCACGTGAGCAAGAAACGACATCTCTATGCTGAACCGCCATCTGCTCTGATTGAGCTAACATCAACCAATCGTCGATGTAGTTGAGTATGCGGATGCCCTGGAGTCGCAGAGATCCACAAACTTCGTGAAAGAGCGGGGTGAAAGTACAAGGTCGAAGGGAAGAACCCGATACTGGTAAGCTTTGTCCCCAAAAAGCAAACCTCAGGAACTTCCTGTGTTGAGGATGGAGATATGGAAGTATGCGTCTTTTAGATCGAGCTTGACAAACCAGTCCTTGATCTGAGACACAACTTGCTTGATTGTAAGCATCCTGAACTTCAGTCACATGACTGAGCAGTTTAATTGACGCAGATCTAAAATGGGACGCAACCCTCCATCCTTCTTCGGAACGATGAACTACCAGCTGTAGAACCTGGACTCTCTGTCGAGAGGAGGGACCACCTCGATGGCCTCCTTCCTCAAGAGAGTGTTTACTTCTTGTTCCATTACCAGAGTCTGCTCGGGGACCCACCAGATTGGGAATGACCCCGTTGAAACGAGGCAGAGGAGAACCAGATTGAATTCTGTAGCCTCTCTCTACAGTGTGCAGGACCCACTGAGACACATTTGGCAGAAGTTTCCACGCTGCCAAATAGTTTGCTAAGGGAATCAGTCTCTCGAAACTGACCTCTTGTGTAATCAGAGCAGCTAGCTCGGTGCCCTGAAGTGGCGGACCGGCAGGGGACGGCCGAACTAGCTACTCGAGAGACCTCCGAAGAGGTAGCGAGTCTCTCAGCACCGCTACGTTTCCGGGCGGAGACTGAAAGAAGCGCTCGCCGGAGACTGCTTCGCCCTGAAGCACCGTGGGTGGCAGGGTTGGCAGATCGATCTCCTGAGGGTACTGAGGAAAGACGGGCACCGTATAATGAGGTGTACACTGCTCTTCCCCAGAGGGGCCTGTCCTCAGAAGTCCTGAGCCATGGGCACCTCAGACCTGTCTTCTCCTAGGAAGACCTAGACTGATAGAACCAGAGCCTGCTCAGGGCAGGACCCAATGAGACACATTTGGCAGGGGCTCCCACACCACCAGGTGACCTACTAAGGCAGGGGTGGCAAACGTTGTTCCTGGAGAGCCGCAGCCCTGCAGAGTTTTGCTTCAACCCTAATCAAACACACCTTACTTAGAGAGGCCAGCTCGGTGCCCTGAAGCGGAGGACTGGCAGGGGACGACCGAATTAGCTGCTCTAGAGACCTCCTTCGAGGTACAGACCCCCCCAGAACCGCTATGTTTCTGGGCAGACACTGAGAGTTGCACTCTCTGGAGACCGCTGTGCCCTGAAGCACCGGAGGTGGCAGGGTTGACAGACCGATCTCCTGAGGGCACTGAGGGAACTTCTCAAAGCCAGATGATTATACATCATTAAATTCCTCAGAATTAAATGCAGCCAAACAACCAGACAAGTAAACATGGTCTAATATGATAAGATTGAATATAAAGAACTGTGAATGACCGTAATGCATGCATTGTCGGTTCTACATACATAAGACTTTCTTCTCTCGTGAAGAAACGTCAGAGGGAGCAGAGCTAAATATAAAATGTAATGCTCATCTTTTCTTTTTTTTTTTAGGGACATTTACAGAAAGAACACAGCCAGACCCCTCGAGAGCTGCATGTGCGTGCTCTGCTCCAAAACAGACTACACATAAATTGCGTGCATACCCACCCCTTATTTAGCGAGGGCAGGGAGAACGAGCGATCCAAAAGCTGTCTGCTCATATGCAAACAATATCAATCTCCTCGGAGAAAGATAGCTGCAACAGCGAGCTCTCACTCAAAGGGGTAAGATCTAGGGAGTGCAGGCGGAGAAAGGGCGAGCCCAACTCCAACCCGTCTGCTAGATCCATGTGCGATCCCCGCGATCTCAATCGCCGCCGTGCCTCAGCCGCAGCGGGACTGGAACCACAAGATCACAAGCACAGACACACTCTGTCAAGTGTTGGGGATGGAGGGATGAGGCGAGGACTTACTGATGCAGGAGAATGGGCTTTTATTGGCAAAAATAAAACCAAACAACCAAAACTACCCTGTAGGGGAAAACAGGCTGGCAACCAGGCTTGGCAAGGTTGGACAGGACAAGGCAGACAGGACACGACAGGATACATGCAATGTTCGACGATGAACTGGCACAGAACTGCAAACACAAGGAGAATAAATAGGAAGCAAATGGGGAGGTTAATGAGGGAAACACAGGTGGGGCAATTTAACCAATAATCAGGTAACAAGATGGGTTGGGTCAAGACAATTGACATGAGCACATGGCACACAGGAAACAATCACAAGCCATGTGCTTGAATAAAACAAGACACGAACACGTAGCTAATGAGAATACTCATAAGCCGCATGTTCACACAAGACATGACAACATGAAAGCACACAGCCAATGAAAAAACACAAGCTGTGTGCCTCACAGCACAAGACGTAACATGACATGAAAGCACGCAGCTGAAAACATGAGCTGTGTGCAACAACACAAGACAACTAGAGACACAACACACGCAGACAGAAGAGCACACGGCCCGAGCAAGCTCCCACAACAAGACAGAACATGGAGCACGAGTGTCCGAACCCCGACACCAAACTGAAACTGAATGTGAACAAGACATGAGTGCCGGGATCCGAACACCCCGCTCCAACATGAAACAAGGCACGCAGACAAGAGAGCGCATGGCTCGAGCACACTCGAAGCCGCGCGCTCACATAAAAACACGACATGATGGGAGTGCCAGGGCTCTGTCACAAAACCATGAATAAACTAGACCGAAGTGACAGAACCCAGGAGCGGAGTGTTTGCAGCACAACACAGGACTCATGGTAGAGTTCACCTTTTCTTCTCCGAGCAATCGATTTTCCAGATGTCCCAAACAGTCGGAAGGGAGCTTCATCAGAGAAAATAACTTCTGTCCCAGTCTTCTGCTGTCCAATCCTTGTACTTATTGCAGAATTTCAGTCTGTCCTTAATGTTTTTCTTTGAGAGAAGTGGCTTCTTTGCTGCCCTTCTTGACACCAGGCCGTTGTCCAAAAGTCTTCGGCTCACTGTGCGTGCAGATGCTCTCACACTAACCTGTTGCCATTCCTGAGCAAGCTCTGCACTGATGGTGACAATATTCCATAGATGACTCCTCAGGAGGAGATGGTCCTGGCGCTTGCTGGACACTCTGGGACGTCCTGAAGACTTCTTCACTGCAGTCGAACCTCTCTCTTATTCTTGATGATCCGGTAAATGGTTCTTTCAGGTACAATATTCTTTGTAGCAATTTCCTTGCATGTGAGGCCATTTTGATGCAAATCGATGATGGCTGCACGCGTTTCTTTGGAGGAAACCATTGCTAACAAGAACACAATGATTGGAAGCACTTCTTCCCGCCTTTTATAGCAATCAGTCTGCTCTTACAATCTAATTAGTATGATAGTGATATTACCTTACTAGTACTGATTCACACTTCCACATGTGCTGCTGAAATGATTAGTCAATTAATGCTAGCTTGTCATTTTGTGTCGGGATCAAAAAACAGTGAAATTTGTTTAGTTTTTTTGTGAAAAGTACATTTTTTTGGCCAGTGAAGCTTTTAGCAATTATTAAAATGCATTTGATCACTCTACAAAATCTAGAAACAATGTGAATGAACACCACAGCAGTTTAAGCAGCAAACTTTGCAAAACACAAAATGTATGTCACTGCCACTGATTTTATATATATGTATATGTCATTTTTCTAATGTTTCAAAATCCTAAAAATGGGAACACAATTATGAAGGTGTTTGGATTCCTTTTAGGGTAGTTGCTTTGTTTGTACGTTTTAGATGTTTATGTTTTGTTTACTTTCTTGGTGATAATTCCCTAGCTTTGAGTCTTGGGAACACCCATTCCCATTCACGACAAAGGCTTCCAGAACATTCTGCAGGTAAGACTTTGGCAGACAGTGCCGCAGCAATAGCAAAAAGTTGTTGTGGTTGGTTTGCCATCTGGAAAAAAAACTTCCCTCGAGGAAGAAACTGATGAAACGGATTATTCAAAGTTTTGCGTGTTTGCAGCTCTGAGAGATTTTGAGGGTGCGAGTTTTACCTGCTGTTACCTGCTGAGAATTTATAGCCCTGGGTATCTTGTCTGAAACAAACTGATCAAATCCTCCGAGGAATGAATCAAGAGCTACACTGCAGTACTAAAGCTTCAAAAATTATATGATGCTGATTTTTAGTAAAACAGCCCCCATAGAGGAATGTTTTATTGCTCAGAGGTTGCTCTTTTGTAACTTAAGTGAACTTACTAAAATTATTTACGAACAATAAGAAGAAGCAAATAAGTATTTTGCAGCTATAACAGCTTCCACTCTTCTGGGAAGGATTTCCACAAGATTTTGAGTGTTTTTTATCGGAATTTTTGCCCATTCATCCAATAGAGCATTTGTGATGTCAGGCATTGATGTTGAACGAGAAGGTTGAGCTCGCAATCTCTTTTCCAGATCTTCCCAAAGGTGTTTGATGAGGTCAGGGCTCTCTGCAGGCCAGTCAACGTCTTCCACACCAAACTCATCCAACCATGTCTTTATGGACCTTGCTTTGTGCATTGAGGCACAGTCATGTTGAAATAGAAAAGGGCCTTCCCCAAATTGTTCCCACAATTTGGAAGCATAGCGTTGTCCAAAATGTCTTGGTATGGTGAAGCATTATGATTTCCCTTCACTGGAAGTGAGAAATCTAGCCCAAATCAGACAGGTGATGTTCTGGCATCTGCCAAACCCAGACTTGGCCATTAGACTGGCAAACAGAGAATCATAATTTGTCACTCCGGAGAACAGCAGTCAGATTCACGAACACCTTCTTAAGAAATAAGTTAATACATTTCTTAAAATAATTTCCAAGAAGTTTGTAAGAATGTTCCTAAGTGCAATTCTTGCAAAATTCTCAAATACGTTCTTAAGGACATCTTATTTTTTCCTAAGAAGAAAATGTCTTTATCAGACAGTCTTTATCTAATTGAATAAATGGCGTTTCCTGCAGAAGACTCGCTGATAAACTAAATTAAAAACATTTGTATCTAAAGGCTAAAATTAAGAACAAGTTCTCTATCTGACTCGTTTTTATAGAGTTGCTATTGAATTTTGAGTTCACAAAAGGTGCATCACACACAATCATGACTGATCATTGTTCACATTATCATTCATTGGTGTGCAGTGTTGGGCAAGTTACTTCCAAAATGTAATACATTATATATATTACTAGTTACTGTCTTTTGAAAGTAATTAGTTACATTACAATATTACTGTCTCTGAATTGTAATGCGTTACACTACTTTTGAGTTACATTTGAGTTACTTTCACCAAAATATCCACATAAGTATTACAAAATGCCAAAATGTAGTTTATTGCTGCTCATCTTACATCCAGTGGAGGGTAATGTGGTAGGTCTATATAGCATAAAATTATAAAATCATATTTAGATACCGGTATAAGTCTACATTAATGTTATGTTGTAGCCTAGTTTAGGTTAAACACAGATAAGCACAAACCGCATTATTACATTCATAAATAACACTGGTAAATAAAGCGAAATGTTATAATATACAAACAATAAACACAATACCTAGCCTAGAACAGTTTCAGAAGAAAACAAGAATGAAAAATATAAGTTTCTAAACAAGCCAAAACGAATTAGGCTGGCTAATTCAATGCGAAACTGAAAGCAAATGGCGTTCTCGCTCAGCCTACCTCTCTCATTCGGCATTAATCCAATTAAATGTGTCCATATTTGCGATGTATTTGAATGCAAAACTATTATTTATTATGTAAACCAGGCTTACTTAACGCGCTT
>NW_015505456.1:164320-172028 GCF_001515645.1 Sinocyclocheilus grahami | reverse complement strand
GTTTCAGAAGAAAACAAGAATGAAAAATATAAGTTTCTAAACAAGCCAAAACGAATTAGGCTGGCTAATTCAATGCGAAACTGAAAGCAAATGGCGTTCTCGCTCAGCCTACCTCTCTCATTCGGCATTAATCCAATTAAATGTGTCCATATTTGCGATATATTTGAATGCAAAACTATTATTTATTATGTAAACCAGGCTTACTTAACGCGCTTGAAAAACATCCTCTTCACATGAGCAAATGTGTGTTTGGCCCGAGCACAGGCTGAACGGCACGGATTGTAACTACGCAGTACGCACTATTTAAATTAACCAGTGTATCTATATGTTTGGTTGACTGTATTTTATTCTGATAATGAACAGGCTGCAGCGTTTGTAATGTTGTATGTGTGTGCGTGAGGCGCCGGCGCAATCGAACAATGGAAACAAACAACAAAAAATACTCTGTCATTTTTGGTCATACAGATCATTCGAAGCTGCAATGTGTTTACTTTTATTTCTGTCATCTCGGTTTCCTTTCCATGGACTTTCGTAGAACGCCGCGCCACACAAATAGCCTATGAACCAAACTCAGCAGCATATCTCTCAGTCTTTTCCTTTCCTTTTGTTTTGTTAATCTGTTAATTAGGCTAAGTCAAATATTTCGCATATTCATTCATTTTATAGACTATGATTTAATAAAAACAGATTTTGTTATTTTTAGTTAAACTTATTTTTGTTGCTTGTCTGCGCTCGTCCGCCGCCTTTTTTCTCTTCTCTGACCCCGCAGCTCTCTCCGATAAGTCGTGCTATTTCTCCATGTTGAGAGTTTGGTGTCGCACATATTGCACCTGACTATGCATTCTTATCCTTTTCTCCGACAAACTGAAAATAACAGGAGTGTGTACATCTCACAAATGTAGAATCCTTCTCTGCAGTCATCTTAACCATCTAATTCCAGCAACAGGAAATAGACAAACTATTTTACCCCAGATTTTTTTCTCTGGTGCTGTTTTGCGGTGTTGGTAAATTCACCACTTAATTTTGAGTTAAAATATGTTGTTGTAACTTGCGTTACTGAGATTGTAACAAGTAATAATATTACCCAAATTTTATTAGTAATGCGTTATATTACTGCGTTACAGCAAAAAGTAATATACTACTGTAATATTATTACTTTTGTAATGCGTTACTCCCAACACTGTTGGTGTGTCACTGCAGAAAACTTGTGCACATCGCTGTTAATAGTCCTACTATGTATTATATGTAACTAGTGTTGTTGTAATGCTTAAATATAACAATTAATTTCAAATAACCCAATAAATCCATTAAATCATTCTTACCATTTGATATTTAAGACACGTCTTAGGTTAGACTACCTTTAAGAATTTATTTACGAGGATTTTTAAGATTCTTTTCAAGATGAATCTTAGATTTTTTTCTTAAGTTTGTAAATAAGAAGAAAATGGCAGTTAACACGAAATTTCTTCCTAAGAAGGTTTCGTGGATCTGGCCCTAAGTTTCCACTGCTCCAGAATCCGGTGGCAGCGTGCTTCGCCCCACTTGGTGATGCAAGGTTTGCATACAGTTGCTCAACCATGGAAACCCATTGCATGAAGCTCCCGTCACACAGTTTTTGTGCTGAAATTAATGCTAGGGAAAGTTTAGATCTCGTCAGCTCTGGAATCAGCAGACCATTGGCGACATGGTGACCCCGCTCTGATCTTCCACTTTATGGTTAAGTTGCTACTGTTTCTAAACACTTCTACTTTTCAATAATACCACATACCAAGGAATGTCTAGTAGGGATGAAATTTCATGAACTGCAAAGGTGGCATCCTATCACAGTACCATGCATGAATTTACTGAGCTCTTCATAACGTCACTTTTTTTTTTTACTAATGTTTGTAAATGCAGACTGCTTGCTCTGTGCTTGATTTTATACACATGTGGCAATGGGTCTGATTGAATATTCCCCTTTTTAGAGCTAATAAATAATAATAAACGTTACATACATGAACTCAGTAATTAGGCGATGTGTCCCAATACTTTTGTCCATATGGTGCATCATATAATTTGATCTTGGACATATATTTTTGATTGCAGATGTTGGCATCATGGCAATTATAAGTTTGAAACACTGTAGGGATTTTTCTGAAACTCTTCTACTTCTTCGATTCTGATAGCCTTTTGCTTTCCATTTATCTTTGTTGCTGTCTAGAAGAAACAACTGAGATATATTTTTTGTGATTTTTCTTTCATATCAAACCACAGGTCAAACTTGCTCTTCCACAACTTGCTCCTGGTGTGTTTTGAACGTGTATGAACTGTCTGTGTGTCTGCTTGTGTCTTGCCTGCTCTTTGGTAAACAGCTTGTCGGCCTTCTTCTGGCCTTCCATCATACGCTCCTGACAATCAAACAGCTGACCCAAAGAAGACCAGACCATTTTTCACTTACCTTTTCCAGCTTCGACTACTGCCGTTCTCTCCAGAAAATATCAGCCAAGTGTTTCTCAAATCTTAATCCTACAGTAAGTGACACTTAAACATGTAGACATTCCCTGGTGTATTAACTCTAGATTTATTATAATGAATTCATGTAAAATTATGTACTTTAGTTTTGCCGTAGTCTTTCCCCCAGGAGACCAATAAAGCATTCAAACTACAAAGAGAAAATAAAACCAGTGTGAATTGTCATCCCCAAGGGTAAGGAACAATTTTACATATTTGCTATTTAACATGGGACTCGAGAGGATAACATAATAGAAAGAAAGATGACAAAAGAAAACAAGAAGGGATGTTTTAACCTTTTTGTTACTCTAATAATATTCTCTGACATGAGCCTCTGCTCATCTGAACAATGCAAGAAAATAATTATCAATCAGTGGTTGCCATGGTGTAGCTATGTGATTGCTATGGTATTTTGAGTGGTTACTATTATTATTATTTCTCATATCCTTTAAGTAAAGATATGCTAAACCAATAAGTGAATGCGTTTGTTGGTTCATTCATTCTTTCAATTTTTCACATTTATTTTTACGTTCTTGCTTTTTTTTCACTTTGCTTTCTTTCTTTCTTTCTTTCTTTTGTGATATCTTTCTATGCTCTTTTTTGTTCTTTATTTCATTTTCTTTCACTTTTTTGTTCTTTTACTCTCGTTCACTTTCTTTTGTGCTGTCTTTTTGTGCTCTCTTTCTTTCTTTCTCTTTTTCTTTCACCCTTTCTCTTGTTCTGTCGTTTGCTCTTTCTTTCATGCTTTCTTTTGCTCTTTCTTTCACTCTTTCATTCTTCCTTTCTGGTGGATGATAATTTATTTCATTCGTTCGCTCTTTCTTTTGCTTTTTCACTCATTTCACACTTTCTTTCACTCTTTCTTTTGTGCTTACTTTCTTTCAGGTCTATGATAAAGAGGCAAGTAAATAAATAAATAACTCCCAGAAACATACAAAGACTAAATACAAGTATATTTGAATATTTCATGGAGACTTGAGCATACACTCTTTTGACTTGCTGGTAAACAACAATCCAAAACACTCTAGTAACCACCTAGCAACCGCATAGCAACATGTCAAAATCCACTCATACATCTTAGCATTCCAAAATGAATTCCATAGTTTGCAAGGGCAGCACCACTCAAATGTTGTTTAGAAAATATGTAAATGTATTTCTGTATTGAAAGAGTGCTTTTAGGTAAGTGTTGATTTGTTCTGAACAGCTGTGCTCCAGCATGATAATGTATCTGCACAAAGAGCCTGACGTTTATCGGGTTAGCATTTTACAGATATTACATTTGTACAAGTACCTACCTTTATTTAATTAAATGCTTTTAAAATAAAAAAGCTCACTTGTTCTTTTAGATCATATTCCTTGCGCTGAGGTTTAACCTTGCCTTCATCTCCGTGTGAGTCATCGGTCAGCCAGATGGGAACAGACAGCAATACTTTTTTTCTTCTTTTATTCATGTATGTGAAAACACATTTTTTCTTCCTTCCGAGGTCTGCTCAAGGATGGCAGGAATCCAGACGGGCTGATGGCAGCGCTTGGCCAGGGAAATGGAAGGTAATTAGTTATTTCTTCTGGAAAACTGCCATTTAATTTCAAATATTGGAGTCTAATTTACATTTAAGTGATTGCTCACACAGGTCAAGGTTAAGAACAGCTGTTAAACTCAAATATATATAGCTGAGGATGTAGTTATCCTCAAAAAAATCTGCTATTTCACATCATATCATTCTCATGTTCATCACAGCGGGCAGCCTGTACTGCAAACTGCAGAATATGTCTCTATACTGTATGTATTTGTAGTTTGCTCTCCATACAGCTTCCTAGGTTATAATGGCAGCATGCTAGATTGTCGTTTGCAGCGTAGATGGGGTGTCAAACTTTATTTATGTTCTCTTTCCCTCTTCCACCCCCTCTGTGGATTGGGAATTGTTTGAAATGCATGTATGGGTATGTCAGAATTGCATACTGTCTTTCAAAAATAATAGATAGTAGCATGCGATTTGTGCACTCTGCATGGTATGCATATTTTCTGTATGCATAAAATACCCAGATGACCTACTACACCTGCCAGATTGTGCAGTAATTAAGCATTCTGATATCCCACAATGCACTGAGTTAAACTTGACTTCACATTTCCACTGAGAATGAACTGGAAGTAAAATCAACCATCAAGTCATTTTTTTTTTATGATATAGTTTAATTGGACGGCCAAAAGTTGAATATTTATAGCCAAAATTGGATGCAAAAATAAGTTCATAAGTACTGAATCATTTTTGAGATGATTACTGGATGCCACTCGCTGAATTAAAAATACACTGATGTTTAAGTTTGTGGTTGGTAATTTTTTATTTGTAATATACTATAAAGAACAATATTGCAAAAAAAAAAAATATATAAATAACTGATTTCTGTTTTAAAATGTAGTTTATTTCTGTGATTGTAAAGCTGAATTTTCAGCAGCCATTACTCAACTCTTCAGAAATCATTTTAATTGCTTATTTGGTGCTCAAGAAACATTTCTTATTATTGTCAGTGTTGAAAACAGTTGTGGTGCTTAATATTTTTTGTAATATAAATTTTTGTGTGTTTTCCTCCATGATTCTCTGAATAGAAAGTTCAAAAGAACAGCTTTTTTTACATGATTGATAACAATGTTAAAAAAAATAAATAAATACCCAGATGACCTACTACACCTGCCAGATTGTGCAGTAATTAAGCATTCTGATATCCCACAATGCACTGAGTTAAACTTGACTTCACATTTCCACTGAGAATGAACTGGAAGTAAAATCAACCGTCAAGTCATTTTTTTTTTATGATATAGTTTAATTGGACGGCCAAAAGTTGAATATTTATAGCCAAAATTGGATGCAAAAATAAGTTCATAAGTACTGAATCATTTTTGAGATGATTACTGGATGCCACTCGCTGAATTAAAAATACACTGATGTTTAAGTTTGTGGTTGGTAATTTTTTATTTGTAATATACTATAAAGAACAATATTGCAAAAAAATTAAATATAAATAACTGATTTCTGTTTTAAAATGTAGTTTATTTCTGTGATTGTAAAGCTGAATTTTCAGCAGCCATTACTCAACTCTTCAGAAATCATTTTAATTGCTTATTTGGTGCTCAAGAAACATTTCTTATTATTGTCAGTGTTGAAAACAGTTGTGGTGCTTAATATTTTTTGTAATATAAATTTTTGTGTGTGTTTTCCTCCATGATTCTCTGAATAGAAAGTTCAAAAGAACAGCTTTTTTTACATGATTGATAACAATGTTTAAAAAAAAAAAATCTTACTGACAGCAAACGTTTAAATGGTACACTGTAAAAAAAATTCCTGTAGTTGCCGGAATTTTACCGTAAAAAAATACGGTAGGAATTCTGGGAATGTCAATTTACAGTTATTTACTGTAAATTATACGGTCTTTTTCACTTCCAAAAACGGTATACTACCGTAAAATTACATGTAATGTATCCACCGTATATACAGTAGTAGGGGAATTTACCGTTAACCATTTAACAGGTTTTACTGTAGCATTTTTACAGTCTTTTACCGTTAAATTCACAGTCATTTTTTACAGTGTAGTGTACAATGGTAGAGCAGTAACAATGCTGCATACAGGGTTTTTTTTGTGCTTTTTCACATTTTTATTTGTATGCAGCAGTATGCATTTTTCATTGTTCAGTATACAATAAGTTAATATCCCATCATAATGCACAGGAACATTTTCTCTGGAGTCTCCTAAGGTTAAGCGTTCAATACACAACTTAATTCAACAACCTCTTGGTTGCAAGGCCAAAGCTTTGACCCCAGTGCCACAATACCAGATATCCAAATTAATTTCCAAGCAACTTCGACAAAATTTAGAATCAAGTAGTGGTTTACTACCACGTGACACCTTGCAAACTTCATATCGTTTCATGTTTTTTTAAACAGTGTAGTGTACAATGGTAGAGCAGTAACAATGCTGCATACAGGTTTTTTTTGTGCATACTGCATACTTTTTCACATTTTTATTTGTATGCAGCAGTATGCATTTTTCATTGTTCAGTATACAATAAGTTAATATCCCATCATAATGCACAGGAACATTTTCTCTGGAGTCTCCCAAGGTTAAGCGTTCAATACACAACTTAATTCAACAACCTCTTGGTTGCAAGGCCAAAGCTTTGACCCCAGTGCCACAATACCAGATATCCAAATTAATTTCCAAGCAACTTCGACAAAATTTAGAATCAAGTAGTGGTTTACTACCACGTGACACCTTGCAAACTTCATATCGTTTCATGTGTTTTTTAATAGAATGCAGTATGTACTGCGCTGTAAGCATTATGCTAGCAGTCAATTCCAAACAAATCCTTTGTTTTCATAGCAATGAGTAGAATTTTCCTTGTGTATGTGTGGCATATCTGCAGTAATGAAAATGTTGATCTCCATAGACCTTATTTGAGTGGAAACCTGCTGTTGTCATCTGCAGCTTAAATAGATGTCATTTTTACAAAGTGATTTCGGAAGCACATTTCAGGAGCTCACACAGACGGGCACCAGACTGCTATAAAAACATATGAACACACACGCCACAGGCAGACGTACACACACAAACACAGTTTATGATGAAACGCCCCCCGCGGTGTCGCTTTCTGAGGGCAAGTCTATATTGCACAGTTGTGTCATCTGCTATTATGACTTCATTACGGGACCAAACACCTCCGTCTGCTAGGAAATGGATGAGTGTCATCCCTTCTTTTTTCATCCGAACAGCTGAGTCATCACTTGTTTCCGCCTGGCTGCTCGGGGCCACCCTGTTCACGGGGGCCCTCATCCATTCTGCCTTCTTTATTGACCCTCCTTATCTGGAGGGCTGAAAAAGAAAGGATGGTGGGGGAAAGCAGTGACATCATTCAGGACCGGACCAAACAAAGGCCCAGGAGCCTGTGGCATTGTTTTCATTTCCCTCGTAAATTAAATCATCTAGAAAGGTTGTTCTCGGATGGTGGACTCGGGTAGAATATCGCTGGTCACCGTGACATGATTTGTTAGGCAGCGATGAGTGTGTGTGAGATGAGAAGCTCAACAAAGACATTCTCATTTCTCTTATGACAACTTTAATGAGACAGGAAAAGAGATATTTCTCCATCAGGACCATGGATGTCTTAATTGATTGAATTTCAAAGGAAAATTAAAAGTTATGGCTGTGAATGGCCCAGCAGAAATCT
>NW_015505456.1:145042-158746 GCF_001515645.1 Sinocyclocheilus grahami | reverse complement strand
GAGCTCACTGAGCGCTGAAGCACCGAGGGTGGCAGGGGTATCAATGAACCTCCGCGAGGGCCCTGAGGAGGATTGTTTACCGTATACTGAGGTGTTATCCTTTCCTCCCCATGTGGGGCTGCCCTCAGGGACCTGACAATGGTAGGACCATTTAGCCGAGGTTCTCTTAGACAAAATAACGATCCGCAGATCAGTTTTCGGTCTAGAAGACCCCGACTGAGAGCATCGCCCTGACCCCCGATCCTTCTGTGGAGTGGTGCGGGTTGCAACGCTCTATTTTTGAGACTGGCGATATGAGGAGCTTGATGGCTTGGGCTGCTCCCGCTCAGCAGCCCCTCCCCTGAGCAGGTCAGCCTGGTATGCTTGTAACACCACCATGGTGTGCAAACATGCGCCAGCCTGACCTACCGCCGTATAAGCTTTCCCAACCAGACTCGATGTAAGCCTAACGGGCCTGATGGGAAGCTTCGGGGCCTTCAGGGACGATGCTGAGGATGGGGAGAGATAGCTCGCAAGCGTCTGCTCCATCACTGGCATCGCCCCATATCCCTTATCATTCAGCCCCACAATGTTCTTTTGAATCATTTGAGACTGTGTGGCTGTAATACGGGATGAGTACGGTTTCTCCCATGATCTTGACACCTCAGCATGGAGATCGGAAAAACGGAAGGCCCCCGTTGTGAAGGCTGTGATCTGGATTCAGAAAACACTTGTCTAATTATTTTTAGGATGAGTGTCCGGTTTCTAGGCTGGCCAAACGATATTTTATTTTGGCGAATGCACCCCATAATCACGAATCACACCTCATACGCGAGGAACTGTGGTGGCGAGTCCACAGTCTCCTCTGTCTCGACACTCATCACATCCACCTCCTCGGAGGAAGATAGATGAAGCATCTGGCTTTCTCTCTCTCTGGGGGGGGTGGGAAGAAACCGCAGCGCGGGCTTCCGAACACTGAGAGAGAGCCGCAGATCTAGCGGGTGAGGACCGAGAAAAGGACGAGCCCGTCTCGGATCCCTCCGCTAAATCCACCCGCGATCCCCATGACAACAGTCTACGCCGTGCCTCTCTAACAGCGGGACCGCTGCCAGCGGGATCGCAAGCCTGACCGCTCTCATCAAACACAGCCAGGCGAGAGCGGAGCATACGCAGCGAGAGTAACTCGCAGTGATGACAATCAGCTCCTCGAAAGCTGACCGTGCATGCTCCGCTCCTAAACAAACAACACACAGATCGTGTGTATCCCCCGCTGCCAGATATCGTGGGCACGGAGGAACACAGCGTTTGTAATGCCGTTCGCTCGCCATAGACTTTTTCATGATTGTTTTTTATATATGCTTGTGCGGACAGACAACAGTAAATAGACAGACACATACACAGAGCGCTACTGAAGAGCAGAAGCTGGTTTGCGCTCTGCTGGATGCGCTTTTATACTTTCTGGTGCTTACGTCACCCCGCTTGTGACGTCTCGCTGCTCCATTGGACTGATTTGACGCAAGGGCGTTCCCAAAGTGACTTGACGCAGCTCGAGTTCCTGAAGGGGAGCAACGGCAGTTCAGAGTATGAAAATACAATGCAGAAAAGCTGAGCGGATGTGGCCGAAGACGAAACTTGAAATTCACTATACCATCTATAAAAACAGCCTTTATGCTTTCAATGTGAAACTAGCCACAGCTAGACAGACCTTCTTCTCAAACCTTATAAACAGTAACTTAAACAACACTTACACTCTTTTTGCTACTGTTGAGAGACTGACAACCCCCCCAAAGTCAGATTCCCAGTGAAATGCTCTCCAACAGCAAATGCAATGAGTTTCCTTCTTTCTTTTCTGAGAAGATCAATAATATCAGAAAGGCAATTAGCACATCCTCAAGTTATGCAGAGGGCAGACAGATTGGACCGCAATTTCAAAAATAGGTTACTATGTCTGTTTTTGTAGCAATTGAGAGCAACATTTTGAAAGAAATAGTACAGCACCTTAAATCGTCAACCTGCTATCTTGAAACACTTCCCACATCTTTTTTTCAAAAGTGTGCTTAACTTTTTAGAAGCAGATCTCTTAGAAGTGGTGAACGCTTCACTTCATTCTGGGATTTTTCCAAAATCCCTGAAAACTGCAGTTGTTAAGCCCCTTCTGAAAAAGAGCAATCTTGATAACACCATATTAAGCAACTATAGACCAATATCAAATCTTCCTTTTATAGCCAAGATTATTGAAAAGGTAGTTTTTAATCAGCTGAACAATTACTTAAACTCAAATGGATACCTAGACATTTTTCAATCTGGTTTCTGACCGCATCACAGCACAGATACAGCGCTCATTAAGATAATAAATGATAATCACTTTCTGATTCTGATTCTGGCAAAATATCAGTGCTGGTATTTGAAATGAGTGGCAGGGAAGACAAGAAGCTCAGTCTTTGCCAGGTTGAGCTGTAGGTGATGTTCTTTCATCCATGCTGAGATGTCCGCCAGGCAGCCTGAGATCTGTGCAGCAACCGTTGGATTATCTGGTTGAAATGAATGATAGAGCTGTGTGTCATCAGCATAGCAATGGTAGGAGAAACCATGTGCCTGTATGATGGGTCCCAGTGATTTAGTGTACTGTATATGGAGAAGAGGAGGGGTCAAAGAACTGATCCCTGAGGAACCCCAGTGTCCAGTTGATGTGCTTTGGATACCTCCCCTCCCCAGGCCACCCTGAAAGACCTACCTGTGAGACTGGATTCAAACCAGCAAAGTGGAATCCCTGTGATGCCCAGTGATGAGAGGGTGGAATGGAAGATCTTATGATTCACATTGTCAAAAGCGGCAGATAGATCCAGCATAATGAGAACTGATTATTTGGAATTAGCTTTCGCCATCCGCAATACTTACAACTTAAAATATATAAAATATATTTAAAGTATATATTTTAAAATGTAATTTATTCCTGTCATGGCAATATATATTTTACAATATATATTTACAATATAGTAAAATAGAAAACAGTATTTTAAATTGTAATATTTCACAATATTACTGTTTTTAACTGTGTTTTTCATCAAATAAAAGATTAGCCGGTTGTGTGTGTGTATGTGTGTGTGTGTGTGTGTGTGTGTGTGTGTGTGTGTGTCTGAAATATGTATTCACTTATAGAAATGTTCGGTAACACTTTCTATGAAGCCCATATTTATAATGCATTATAAGGGTATTCTTAAGGCATTATAATGAATGTATAATGCATTATAAAAGCCCTTATAATATGTTATATCATCTTATGAATGTTCATAAGAACAGTTTTAATGTTTTATAATATTTGCTTATTTGTGGTTATAGCTTTTAAGAGTATGATGATTTATAACACACAGTGAACATGTTGCATCCACTTAAGTTACAATGGATTATATTTCTCATATTTATAATGTATTATAAGTCTCATATCTTGCCATCTTTCTTATGCTACTTTACTTAAAGCCATCAGAGACCACTTATAAGTATAGTAATAATAATAATATTTTTTTCTCAAACAGCCATAAGATCAGATAACAGATCAGATGAATGTGTAATACGACGTATTTGCTTTGAACTGTTTTTAATGTAATATCAGTTTGATTATTTTGATGGTTCCCCAACAGACAAACATTCTACTAACCCTAACCTTAACCTAAGCCTACTAATACTCTAATGAGAGTTAGTTGACATGTAGTTTCAAAGTTTCTTATATAGACTATATAGATTTCTCAATAGACTAGGGGGACCATCAAAATAAAATGTAACCTAACATATAAACATTGCATTTTCTTTTTCAGTTGAAATTATTAACTAGCTCACATCAAAATTATTATTAGCCTCACAGGGAACACTCAAATAACACTCCACACCTAACCACTTACAAGATGTAGTAAGATACTGTGCAGATCTTAAATAAACAATGTCAAGATAGTCCATTATAAATGTAAAAATAGATTGGTAACACTTTATTTTCGATAGTCTACCTTAGACATTCTACTAACAATAAGTAACTTTGCAACTACGTGTCAACAAGTAGTCATTAGAGTATTAGTAAACTGACTGCTTAATATTTTCGAACACTTTATTTTGATGGGTCCACAACGTACAATATACTGACTATGAGAAACTTTGCAAGTATATGTCAACTTACTCTACTAACCCTAAACCTACCCTACTGAGAGTTAGTAGGCATGTAGTTGCAAATTAATGAGAATTAGTTGACATGTAGTTACAAAGTTACTTATAGTTAGAATATAAAATATAAAATGTAAAGTACTTTTCTCTGTAATTTACATTTAGTTATAGTTGTAGTTTAGTTCGTTCTGTTGCAAACTTGCCTTTCATCTTTATCAGAGTTAGATGGTAGTTCACTGGTAGTTTTTGTGAATTTTATTAATTTGGTTTACAGTAATAACTATGGATGTGACATGATTGAGGTAGTTGATTATGGCTGGGTTTTTTTAGTCTTTGTGTGTGTGTGTGTGTGTGTGTGTGTGTGTGTGTGTGTGTGTGTGGGGAGGGCGTCTGACGGGGGGAGTTTAGCTTTAGCAAAGAAAATATAATAAAAAGGACAGGAGTGAGTCATTAAACTCCATTACTGGGAGCAGCTGGGCTCCACATTAAAAAAGACCTCTCGGCCCTCAGAGAGCGATGTGGAATCATCTGTCTATCTGCTGATGGAAATCTTTTTGTCTTTTAAGGGCTTTCCACCTACAACCAACAATCTCTCTTTCTCTCTTTTTTATTCGCTCTCTCTCACCCTCATTTTCTCATTCTCTGGCTCTGATGCGTTTGAGTGCGCTGTGTTATGTTGCATGAAATATGTCAGTATGTTTAGTGTAAGAGAGAGAAGCAGATGGAAGTGTAGTATTACCTTGCAGTTTCTTGAATTGTGACATTGAACAGACCATAATTTTTGATGTTTTTAAGTGCTAATATATTTTAGAGTCTGTTTACTAGAGAGATTGCAAAATACATCACCATATTTCAGATGTTTAAAGGAATATTTCAGCCAGAAATGAAAATATACTGGAAATGTACTCACCCTCAGGCAATTCAAGATGAGATGAGTTTGTTTCTTCAGCAGAACAGATTTAGAGAAATTTAACATTACATCACTTGCTCACCAATGGATCCTCTGCAGTGAATGGGTGCCGTCAGAATGAGAGTCCAAAGAGCTGATAAAAAAACATCACAATAATTCACAAGTAATCCACATGACTAGGAAACAAACCATCATTAAAGTGATTTAACTTTAAACCATCCCATCTGATCAAAATCCCATAATCCATAAACCATAATAACGTGTCCTCCAAAGAAAAAGTAATCTCCTATTGTCTTCTCACATCAAAATCCACCAACATATTTGTTTAGAACTGTTTTTGCTTGTAAACAGTGCTTGATCTGTGCATATTTCTCTCCTGATTCAGAATAGGTTACTTTTTTTTACTGGAGAAGGCAGTATTATGGATAGAGTATTTTAGCAGAAAGCCACAGTTTAAAGTTAAAAATTTTTAAATGATGGATTTGTTTCTTACAAACACACAACTTTTCACTTCACAAGACATTAATCGATGGACTGGAGTGGTGTGAATTACTTGAGTATTATTATGATGTTTTTATCAGCTATTTGGACTCTCATTCTGACGGCACCCATTCACTGCAGAGGATCTATTGGTGAGCAAGTGATGCAATGCTAAATTTCTCCAAATCTGTTCTGCTGAAGAAACAAACTCATGTACATCTTGAATGGTCTGAGGGTGAGTATATTTCCAGCAAATTATCATTTCGGGGTTAACTATTCCTTTAAAAATCTAATGATGTGTGTTGCTTTGCATCATTTTTGGTCATACTTTTGCCTAATATATAAGGTCGATGACTGTAAAAAAAAAAAATTCATAAAGCAAAAATTATATTCGTCAGTTAACATCACAGACTGTGAACTTGAAACTTTGCCACAAACTCTGTTTGTTTGCGAGTTTGACCTTGTGGACGGAGGTTCTCCGTGAGGACAGTATGTATGATGAGGAGGTACAGATGGGTTCTGTTCATCTGTTCATTCAGGCAGAACTACCTGCTGTCACGGCCAGGGGTTCACGCATTCCAATAAGTGTCGAGCCGAACACACACCCCATAATTTCAATCTAATACCTTGATATTAAATGATGCAGAGGGAATTGAATATTTAAAAAAAGCAAAATTTTGAAAAAAATCTGAGAAGATGGTGTTTGTCAAGGAAAATTGATCAAAACATGGAGATCGCTTCCAACAACAGCCCCAAAGCTTGCATGGTCACATACCACTTTTCTTGGTTCGACATTTCATTTGGTAACATTAGGCCGTTTTGATTTATATATGCTGTTTAATGTTTGAGGATATTGTTCTTTTGCATATGCATATGCATCTGCTTACATAAGCGATAACTAGTTTCTGCTTCTTTCTTTGCTGTGTTTTGGTCCAGACAATCAGTACTCTTTCGGAAGATGTGTAATAGCGCCACCTACAGTATACCTGTGAAAACGCAAAAAGCCGGAAAATTCCATCAACGGCAGGGAAAGTGTTAAAGTCTTTTTAAAAAGAAGATGGTTTATTTATTTGTTCATTTTTTACTTTTTCTTTTAATGTTTAGTGGTGAGTGCTCATATTTAGAGTTCAGAATTTGAACAATATAGAAGGATGGACCTGAGTCATATCTAGGGACCAGAATATCCTAGATCTAGTTTGCAACTACCCAGAACACCTTAACCACATAGCAATGCAGCAAAAACCACTCAGAACACCTTAGAAACTGCACAGTAATGCTCTAGCAACCACCTAGGAAACCACATAGCAATGCACTAAAAACCATTTAGATTACCTTAGCAACCACATTACAATGTCCTAGCAAGGAGTCAAAAGGTTTTTTGTGGTCTATCGATTCATTTAGACTAGAAGGAGGTGATATATCCAAATCTGTGGTCAGCAGGCTCCATTAGTAAGACAATTTTCAAGGCAAAGTCAAATGAGTCAGCTCTAAAGTCTCTATTTCCCCTACATATGGCTCAGATTCCCTCCTTCAGTGTTTTATTTTCCAAAAATTGTAAGTGTAACTTACAATTAGTAATGCGCTAAACCCCCCATAAGCAATTGCAAAGCGATGCCCTAACAATCACTCAAAACACCTTAGCAACTGCATAGCAATTAGGGATGTCACAATTCTCAAGATAATATTGAACCGTTCTGTACGACATCCACGGTTCAGTACGCGCTTGTGAATTGTTTTTTTTTTCTTTTCAGTTTTGCATTTAAATCATTTCCGTGCTTTACATCTCTCCAAACTGGCTCTGTTTGTGTGTGTGTGATCTAACTTACGTGCTGAGATGAGAAAACGTTTTCTGCTAATAACGGGCATTTGAAAAAGCAACACATGCCAAACAACTTCCCTTGTAATGACTTGTAATGAGAAGCATTTCTAAACCTGTTGTCCAACAAAAGAGAACATTATAACATGTTTTTACTCCACAACATCAATCGAATGTCAATTAGCAATGGCTAAAAAATATACTTAATCATTATGAAAATACTCAAGATGATTTAAAGAACACAGATAAACCATATATTGTCACAGATGAGTGTTTATTGTCTTCATGATTCATCATTCAAAACATTTCTCTCTTCTTTTTATTCCGTTACAGCATTAGCGATATCTTTGTCCATAGGGATTTTCTGGAGTGTCTTAAGTTCTGTTACTTCTGTGATGCACATGTGGATTTTCTGCACGAGGGCACCCTCTGGCTGCCAGTATGAATAATGACACACACACTACATGTGTTTACAGCACTCAATAATGGCCAACCCATCCTATTTTGGGTAAAAATCTGAAAAATAATACCTCTCTCAAAATAAATGTTAAGTAGACATATATTAGTCCATGCTTTTTCCAGTACACTCTTAAAAATAAAGGTGCTTCAAAAGGTTCTTCAAGCGATGCCATAGAACAGGGATCCTCAAATCTGGCCCACGGGATCCACTTTCCTGCACAGTTTAGCTCTAACCCTAATCAAACACACCTGAGCATGCTAATCAATGTCTTCAGGATCATTAGAAAATCACAGGTAGGTGAGTTTGATCAGGGTTGGAGCTAAACTCTGCAGCGTATTGGCCCTCCAGGGCAAGATTTGAGGAACCCTGCCATAGAAGCACCATTTTTGGTTCCACAAAGAACCATTCAGTCAAAGGATCTTTAAAGAACCATCTCTTTCTTGCATTTTTGTAATCTTCAGATGTTAAAGGTTCTTTATGGAACCATTTAGACAAAAAGGTTATTCTATGGCATCGTGAAGCACCTTTATTTTTAAGAGTGTATACAGAAGTTATTCAACCAAGCCTTCAACCAAACCGAACTGAAAAACATGGTTAAAAAGTAAGGTAAAAGAGGTATTTATTGAGCCGTGGGCTAACTGTATTGTTGCACCCCTAATAGCAATGTTCTAGCAACACCATAAAGTAGCAATGCCATAACAACCAATCAGAGTTTTGTCCTACTTACATTTTATTCATAACTAGTTTTCTGCATTGTTAAAGTTTTGTTCATGTTCATGTTTTTTCCTCCTGAATATGAACTTTTTCTCATATTTTCTACATTGTCTTCGAAGAGACTATTTAAAATCCGAATGGCTGCTTGGAAACACTTCAAGAACTCTCTTAATGTGCACGGAGGGAGGTTTTTGTTCTTTCTGAGCAAAAGAGAGAAGGATAGAGAGAGATAAGTATACAGGGCTGTTCTCAATAAAAGCACACTCCAAATCAGCCTCTCTAACGACACCAACGTGCTTTCCTTGGCAAAGCGGAGGCAGCCATATGGCTAACGCAGTCCTCAGAGGTAACACGCTAAAGTGGCCATTGTTTGGGAAAGACAATGAGCTGCCAGTCCTACGCCGCCTTCAAAGAGAGACCATTGAGGCCAACTGGCTCAACAGACACCAGATTTATTCATGGGTGCACTTACAGAATAAGAAAAAGAGAAGAGATGGAGCGTGTGTGTGAGCGAGAGAGGGAGGTTACGAAGGGAGATTTGCAGGGAGCTAATGAGACTACCAAGGGGCGCATTAGTTATTTATTTTCTGAGAGTGTTACAGAAAGTTGTAAGAGAAGGACAGACCAATTAGCTGCAAGGACCCACGCTACCTCATGTCCTTGTGCCCTGACATAAAGAGGGATTCAGAAAAAGGCTCTGAAATGCAAAACAACTCCCGAGTCCACACACACATATATCGACACACACACACAGGAGGGTTGAAGAGGACAGGAAAGAAGATACGTGCCACAGACTTTCATTTTCACCTTCTGGATTTTTTTTCTCTCGCTAAGTGCTTAATTGGCATGTTTGTTTTACCAAAAAATATTGTCAAAGCATCAAAAAGTTGGACTGCCGGTAATTTATTTATTTATTTTTGAAATCACATAAACGAATCAAAATAATATATTGTTTATTTATTTTTAATAGCTATTTTTGTTCCGGTATGCCATTCAAAGGTTTGGTGTCTGTAACATTTTCTAATGTTTTACAATAAAGTCTATTTTGGTCCTCAGGACTGTATTTATTTGATTAAAAAATACAATAAAAACATTGATATTGTTTAATTTTATTAAAATGTCTATTTTAGTATATTTTAAATATGATTTATTCCTGTGATGGCAAAGCTCAATTTTCAGCAGCAATTACTTCAGACTTTAGTTTCACATGATGCTTCAGAAATCATTGTAATATACTGATCCGCTGCTCAGGAAAAAATCTTATCATCGATGCTGAAAAACTGTTCTACATGTTTGTATTGAAAATACATTTTAATGCATATTTTTTAGAATTTATTAATTAATAGAAAGTTCAAAGAACAGCATTTATTTATTTATTTATTTACTCTAACTTTTAATCAATTTCATGCATCCATGCAGAATAAATTTATTAATTTATTTTAAAAAGCAACAACAGCGACAGCAAAAACTTTACTGACCCCAAACTTTTGCACAGTAGTGTATATAATCAACAAGATGGACAGGCCACTCTTTATTTATGACATGATGACATTATTCATTAAAAATAAATACTTTGTTTTCATTAAGTTATACAGGTCAGGACTTCCAGGAAGTTTCCAGTAAGAGAATTTGCTCCGGATATACGGTAACCGCTGATATGTTGCCAGTTCATTACTCTCTACCCAATAAAGTGTTCCACCCCCGGCCAGCCCACTCACTGTCTTCTGTGGCTCGGATGCAGGTCTGTTCCACTTTCCTACACTCACAGATCAATATCACCAGAGAGTCAGCCCATTGTTTACTACTGAGCACTACTTTTAACATTCATCTTCATAATAACCATAAACAATGGACGCATTTGGGGTCAGTGCTTTCTCTCAGACCACTTATGCAGATTCTAATTGGTCGGGTGAGATCCCATTTGGTATACTTATACTTTGCACTAAAACTGTGTACTCGTCTGTTGATGGGAAAGTGCATAGTGACAGTAGGTCCAGAAATATTACAAGCATGCTGTCATATCGTACAGACTTGATGTGCGTTCTTGCCTTATTGTGGCATAACAAACCTCAGTACTCAAGGGTGCAATAGTGATACTTTCAAATCTCTGCACTAGCTGTAAACATGTTGACAGTTTAACTGACTTTAATTATCTTCCTCTGCATGATTCTCTTTCAACCATAGCTCTTTTATGACAATAGTTGAAAAAGAAAAATGACCTGTAAAAGATGACAGTTTACACTAAGACCCGTTGTAGCGCCCCTCTGTGCTGATCCTGAGAATGAAACTCAAAATTGCATTACATTATGAATTGCACTGTCAAAAGTTTGCACCAATGTGTGAAATGAAACTTAGAAGTGTTTTTATGTGGTCCATATCATAAAATGACATGCTGACATGATAGATTGTACCATTTGCACTTAATGTTAGCATCTAGCTAAATTGATTATGTACTTTTATTTTTAAAAACTCATGGCAGTTTCACAACTGAAAAATGTGAAAGTGAACCATTTTTTTCTGGAGCACAGGGAATTTTGTGGTAATATTAATTGAAAAAGCATGCAGGGATGCTTACTTCAAAATTGTATCATATTTAAAGTGCTGCAGGAATGACGTATTTTTGTAGGCCAAATCCTGGAAAGTTAGCCTTTTGGTTCTATCGTGTGTGGGTTTTATGAATGGGTTTTTGGTTAAATGGCTGAAAAAAAGTAGGCCAAAACATGGCCTACTTTAACTGATTC
Organism: Sinocyclocheilus grahami; assembly: GCF_001515645.1. Classification (NCBI taxonomy): domain Eukaryota; kingdom Metazoa; phylum Chordata; class Actinopteri; order Cypriniformes; family Cyprinidae; genus Sinocyclocheilus; species Sinocyclocheilus grahami. The sequence goes on along the minus strand of NW_015505456.1, from coordinate 147,497 downwards.
ATTGAAAACATCCAGCCTATAATGGGGCAATATGTACAGTGCTGCAGGGATGACATATTTTTGTAGGCTAAAATATGGAAACAAGTTGCATTTTATCATCTCTGGTTCCATCGTCCCCAAGTCAATGTTTTTTTTTTTTTTTTTTTTTTTTGAATGGGTTTTTGGATAAGTGCCTGAAATAAGGTCTGTGGATACCACAGACTTAAGATACATTTATCTATGACATAGAAAATAGATTAGAAATATGGCCTTGTGTGTTTTTTTTGTGTTTTTTTTAAAGCCTTTTTGTGTCTTGATAAAAGTGGTTGCTAACAAGAACAGGTAAACTCATCTACTCACTAGTCTGTTTTCACACCATTGATGTGTTTATTACAAGTTATTCTAACTCATACTTTTAAGAGATACTTTCAGTGGTGTACTTTTGGTGTACATTTATACCATACATTTAGCTTTTTACTTCTGGCATTAAAGTAATACATTTAGGGCCAGATTTACTAACAGCTTGCGCCAGCGCAGACCATTTTTTGGCGTTAAAATAGTACTGTCAGGATTTACTAAAGACGCGCAGTGACGAATTATCACTGAAAAGGTGTGGACACAGTTATTTTCTACCTGGTTTCATGGCTGGTTATTTTTGTGCCTAACCTTATTGAATATGCATTTGTAGGAGTTTCCCGCAGAATTTATGGGAGAAGAGTATTAAAATTAATCACACAATGCAATTTACTATCATTTGTGCTCGACAAATTACTGGTATTTGCACCATTATTTAACACCCCCCAAAAAAGGAATACTCCACTATTTTTGAAAATAGGCTCATTTTCCAACTCCCCTAGAGTTAAACAGTTGAGTTTTACCGTTTTCGAATCCATTCAGCCGATCTCTGGGTTTGGTGGTAGCACTTTTAGCTGTAGCTTAGCATAGATCATCGAATCTGATTAGACCGTTAGCATCTCGCTCAAAAATGACCAAAGAGTTTCTACATAATATCATTGCGCCTGCTGCACCCATGGTACGGCAGCAAAGTTCCTTGATTATTACGCCGGACTGAGAGTATAGTTCCTAACCATATCGGCCTAGAAAATCGCAACTTTTCATTCTTAGTACACAATGTAACTACAGAAGAGTCAAGTTTTAAATAGGAAAAATATAGAAACTCTTTGGTCATTTTTGAGCGAGATGTTAATGGTCTAATCAGATTCAATGATCTATGCTAAGCTACAGCTAAAAGTGCTACCACCAGATCGGAGATCGGCTGAATGAATTCGAAAACGGTAAAACTCAACTATTTAACTCTAGGGGAGTTGGAAAATGAGCCTATTTTCAAAAATAGTGGAGTGTTCCTTTAAAGCAGGTGGTAATTTGCGCTGCTCTTGGTAGATTTCACTGGTCATTATGGAAATGATCTGGCTGCGTCTGTGTTCTTTAATGTGCGCATTGTTAGTAAATCACCTGCAGAATTTTCCCTGCAGTGCTTTTATGGAATTGCGCTCTAACGCTAATTTGCCCTATTTAGTAAATCTGAGCCTTAGGCTTTAAAATTCATAAAAGCTGTGTTCAGATGTATCCTGATGAACAGAATGTGTATGAATCATACATGTAATAGCTTGTTTTCTGCAATAAAATCCTATTGGGTTTTGGGTTGGCCTACAAAAATATGTCATCACTGCAGTGTTCTGTAGTATAACGTACAGTCACTTAAACTTCAATTTGACATATAGACATTAGAACATATATTCAAATTGTGATGGAGCAAGACTTGTTGCTTCTTCTGAGCTTGATTCAAACACAATCTATTTCAGTCTTGGTTTCTTTTGTAGATGTACAAAAGAAAGGGCAAAAAATGGACTCTTTATGTTAGTGATGGATAGTAGATGTTGTTTTGGTGTGTATGTGTTGCAGGCCTGATGGATGCAGAAGGCTGTAGATTAGCTCTGATCTCTTTAACACCTGTGGAGGCGATTCTCATTTTCATACAACACCTGAGACTCGTGCGCACACCTGCAATCTGGACAGATTGATTGTTTAGCGCACCCACACACATTCTAATGAACAGATCAAAGCGAGTTCTGAACCCTGAACCCCGCTGACTCATTTTCTGGTGCCTCATGGAAAACAGCCACCCTCGCTCCGAACGAGCAGCGGCGCGCTCTTCATCTCTTAAATGTCACCCAGCGCACAGGCTAATTCAGTCACACCTCTCCCAAACACAGAAACAAACTAGGCCTCATCTGGAGAAACAGACAGACAGACAGAGAGAGAGAGAGTGAGAGAGATCTCAAACCTGATTAAAATTATACTCCGCCAACACAAGTCGGGGTAAACATGGTGATTTGCGCGGAGAGTGATAGGCTGTCTTTAGTAATTGTGCGCTTTGCTTTGATGTTCAGAGTCGGTTTTATTATCTCCTCTGCTGCAGCATAAAGGAAGATGACAGGAAGTAAAAAGGAGTGTT
>NW_015505456.1:118531-143765 GCF_001515645.1 Sinocyclocheilus grahami | reverse complement strand
GGTTGCTAACAAGAACAGGTAAACTCATCTACTCACTAGTCTGTTTTCACACCATTGATGTGTTTATTACAAGTTATTCTAACTCATACTTTTAAGAGATACTTTCAGTGGTGTACTTTTGGTGTACATTTATACCATACATTTAGCTTTTTACTTCTGGCATTAAAGTAATACATTTAGGGCCAGATTTACTAACAGCTTGCGCCAGCGCAGACCATTTTTTGGCGTTAAAATAGTACTGTCAGGATTTACTAAAGACGCGCAGTGACGAATTATCACTGAAAAGGTGTGGACACAGTTATTTTCTACCTGGTTTCATGGCTGGTTATTTTTGTGCCTAACCTTATTGAATATGCATTTGTAGGAGTTTCCCGCAGAATTTATGGGAGAAGAGTATTAAAATTAATCACACAATGCAATTTACTATCATTTGTGCTCGACAAATTACTGGTATTTGCACCATTATTTAACACCCCCCAAAAAAGGAATACTCCACTATTTTTGAAAATAGGCTCATTTTCCAACTCCCCTAGAGTTAAACAGTTGAGTTTTACCGTTTTCGAATCCATTCAGCCGATCTCTGGGTTTGGTGGTAGCACTTTTAGCTGTAGCTTAGCATAGATCATCGAATCTGATTAGACCGTTAGCATCTCGCTCAAAAATGACCAAAGAGTTTCTACATAATATCATTGCGCCTGCTGCACCCATGGTACGGCAGCAAAGTTCCTTGATTATTACGCCGGACTGAGAGTATAGTTCCTAACCATATCGGCCTAGAAAATCGCAACTTTTCATTCTTAGTACACAATGTAACTACAGAAGAGTCAAGTTTTAAATAGGAAAAATATAGAAACTCTTTGGTCATTTTTGAGCGAGATGTTAATGGTCTAATCAGATTCAATGATCTATGCTAAGCTACAGCTAAAAGTGCTACCACCAGATCGGAGATCGGCTGAATGAATTCGAAAACGGTAAAACTCAACTATTTAACTCTAGGGGAGTTGGAAAATGAGCCTATTTTCAAAAATAGTGGAGTGTTCCTTTAAAGCAGGTGGTAATTTGCGCTGCTCTTGGTAGATTTCACTGGTCATTATGGAAATGATCTGGCTGCGTCTGTGTTCTTTAATGTGCGCATTGTTAGTAAATCACCTGCAGAATTTTCCCTGCAGTGCTTTTATGGAATTGCGCTCTAACGCTAATTTGCCCTATTTAGTAAATCTGAGCCTTAGGCTTTAAAATTCATAAAAGCTGTGTTCAGATGTATCCTGATGAACAGAATGTGTATGAATCATACATGTAATAGCTTGTTTTCTGCAATAAAATCCTATTGGGTTTTGGGTTGGCCTACAAAAATATGTCATCACTGCAGTGTTCTGTAGTATAACGTACAGTCACTTAAACTTCAATTTGACATATAGACATTAGAACATATATTCAAATTGTGATGGAGCAAGACTTGTTGCTTCTTCTGAGCTTGATTCAAACACAATCTATTTCAGTCTTGGTTTCTTTTGTAGATGTACAAAAGAAAGGGCAAAAAATGGACTCTTTATGTTAGTGATGGATAGTAGATGTTGTTTTGGTGTGTATGTGTTGCAGGCCTGATGGATGCAGAAGGCTGTAGATTAGCTCTGATCTCTTTAACACCTGTGGAGGCGATTTTCATTTTCATACAACACCTGAGACTCGTGCGCACACCTGCAATCTGGACAGATTGATTGTTTAGCGCACCCACACACATTCTAATGAACAGATCAAAGCGAGTTCTGAACCCTGAACCCCGCTGACTCATTTTCTGGTGCCTCATGGAAAACAGCCACCCTCGCTCCGAACGAGCAGCGGCGCGCTCTTCATCTCTTAAATGTCACCCAGCGCACAGGCTAATTCAGTCACACCTCTCCCAAACACAGAAACAAACTAGGCCTCATCTGGAGAAACAGACAGACAGACAGAGAGAGAGAGAGTGAGAGAGATCTCAAACCTGATTAAAATTATACTCCGCCAACACAAGTCGGGGTAAACATGGTGATTTGCGCGGAGAGTGATAGGCTGTCTTTAGTAATTGTGCGCTTTGCTTTGATGTTCAGAGTCGGTTTTATTATCTCCTCTGCTGCAGCATAAAGGAAGATGACAGGAAGTAAAAAGGAGTGTTTTATCAAACATTAACAAAGGTAATACCATCACAAAAAGGTAATAAAATTGTCTCGTATGGCTGCATTGACTCTCAACCAGTTCTGTTTTTTTTTCACTGGCATCAGGCACAGATCTGATCTTGTTGTTTGTGCACAGTAAACTGCGCATATGCTAATGAAATCAGATTTTGAACTCTTTCATATGTGGATATATCTGTATGTATCTTATTTCTGACATGGCCTATATCTAAACACTTAATTAATTCTCCTTTAAATGGATTGTTTGTCTTCTTCAGTGAAATATAAAATATAATTTTTGAAGAATGCGGGGGGCTAAAGAATGACAGTTTCAGTCACTATAATGGGACAGGAATGTTTTTATATTCTTGCATTGCTGTCTGTGTATAATTAATTCAACAAAATGTAATATCTATGCTTTTGATCTCTCTTTTTCAGCTCAACTCAGTTTTTTTAAAGAAATTAATACTTTTATTCAGCAAAGCTGCATTCAATTCATTAAAAAAGACTTTTTATATATTTATAATGTTACAGAAAAATTACATTTAAAATAAATGCTAAAATAAATGTATATGTTTTCTTGGTGACCATAATATACTTTTTCAAAAACAAATAAAAAATAGTTTGGGGGGGACATTTTAACAGCCTGTTTTGCTCATCATAGGTGCCAATATTAGCGGAGGCCACTGTAAAGTGTTTGGGTTTACATGAATAAAAAAAGATGTCTCAAAATATTAGATCTTGTGAATTAGATGTTGCAGTCTAAATGCGTTTGAAGAGATAAAGAGAGAACTGTGTGACCTGATATGTGTTCAGTGTTGGCGGGAAGGTCTTTATGCGATTTGATCAGTCCTGATACGAAGAAATGACTCTGTGCTATCAGAGGTCCTGTTGGTGCAAATGTCCTGTGACGGTGTTTATTATTTAGGTCGTTTTCATGAGCGCTTCATCTGTGAAGAGACAAGAGTGTGTATGTATGTAATGATAAACCATTTTAAGGGTGTCGCTGCACATATGTCAGAAATATACATGCGTGTAAAAAGATGATAAACTCTGGTGATGCACTGAAATCTTTTTAACACACACACACACACACACAGACAGTCATATCGCTGTGCACCAGGCGTATTCCCACATAACCTCAATTTGCTTGGTAATATTCCTCTATGAGTGCTATCACCCCTATCTCTTATACACACACACATACACACATTTCAGATGCTCTGCTGAGGTTGAGAGTGTTATCTCGCTCAAAGGAAGGGTTGCAGATGAATAAACCGAGTTGCATCTGTGTGTATTACCTTTTAACCTGCTCGCGCATCTCTCTCTGATTCTGGTTGCTGTGATAACACTCTCTGCAGTATATCTGGGATGTTTGTATTAGCATGAAACATGGGATCTGCTCGATTCAATTATCATTGTATGGATGTTGTCTTTTATCCAGCAGAGTGTAAATAAAGATAAGCAAGCAAAGCATGACATTTAACAGCTAAAAAAAAAAAAAGAAATATGCAAGCACAATATGTTTTTGTAGTTCAGTGCAAGTTTATGCATGTGTGCGTGTACTGCACATATGTCAGAAATATACATGCGTGTAAAAAGATGATAAACTCTGGTGATGCACTGAAATCTTTTTAACACACACACACACACAGACAGTCATATCGCTGTGCACCAGGCGTATTCCCACATAACCTCAATTTGCTTGGTAATATTCCTCTATGAGTGCTATCACCCCTATCTCTTATACACACACACATACACACATTTCAGATGCTCTGCTGAGGTTGAGAGTGTTATCTCGCTCAAAGGAAGGGTTGCAGATGAATAAACCGAGTTGCATCTGTGTGTATTACCTTTTAACCTGCTCGCGCATCTCTCTCTGATTCTGGTTGCTGTGATAACACTCTCTGCAGTATATCTGGGATGTTTGTATTAGCATGAAACATGGGATCTGCTCGATTCAATTATCATTGTATGGATGTTGTCTTTTATCCAGCAGAGTGTAAATAAAGATAAGCAAGCAAAGCATGACATTTAACAGCTAAAAAAAAAAAAAGAAATATGCAAGCACAATATGTTTTTGTAGTTCAGTGCAAGTTTATGCATGTGTGCGTGTGTGTGTGTGCGCGTGTGTGTGTGTGTGTGTTGGAGAACTGACTAGTTTATTGTTGATGGGAAATCTTGACTTATTTCCAGTGAATTGATTATTTTGAATAGTTTGTTTCAGTGATTCAAAAAAGTGATTCAACTGTTCTTTTGTCATCACATGGTCTCTGATATCCTGACGTGGCATATTATAATCCTTCCAACGTTCCAATAAAGTCATTTGTGTACTGGTGTTTTTGTCATTTTTCTATGAAGTTTAATTACTGTTTATTGTCATTTCAGTGTGTTCAGTTGATTGCAGACATGACTCAGCTCATAAAAGCATAGAACAGCTCATAGAATTTGAATTTACCTTAAACAATATGAACTCTCTCTCTCTCTCTATGTGTTGGTAATCATACAATCAATTGTAAACATATTTCCATAGCATGCTATTTGTGATATTACTGCTATTTGACTATTAACTTTATTTTCATCACATCAGTGAAATGTTTGGTTAACTTAAATTCTACTCATAATTTCTCGACTCATTATGAAATCAGACATACCTGACAGAGATGGGTCTTGATTCAATGAATCAGTTAGTTCCTTTCTTAAGAACTACTTTTATTCATTCAGATTGATTTGCATTGCATTCAAGTTTTATGAACTAGTTCAACCAATTCATTGAAAAGATCCAACCAATAATGAGCCAATGTGTATTTTTGTAGTTAGCATTTTCTAGCACTTTCTGTTCCAATGGATTTTCTAAAAGAGTTTTTGGTTAAAAGCCTGAAATAAGGTCTGTGGTTAACAAACTCAAGATATTTTGATGTTTTATTCCATACATTTTACTCATTTCTCAACTCATTACGAATCAGACATGTCTGACAGAGACAGGTCTTGATTCAATGAATGAGTGAGTCCTTTTGTTAAGACCTACTTGAATTAATTAATCTAATTTGCATTCAAACAAGTTTTGTGAACTAGTTCAACCGATTCATTGAAGAGACCCAACCAATATATATATAGTACTATATATAGAGTACTGCAGGGATGATGTATTTTTGTAGGCCAAAATACAGCAACAAGTTAGCATTTTAGCACTTCCTGTTGCATCAACCTGAACTCACTGGGTTTTCTAAAAGGGTTTGGGTTAAAATGGTCTGTGGTTAACAAACTTAAGATATTTAAATTTTTTATTCTTCAGTATAATATACAGTACATCAGTAATCCCGCTAACAGAAGTTGTCTGGGACATCAAATGTCATCACATCCAACAAGTAAACAACTATTATCGTGTCTGTTTTTACAGCCTTGTGTTTATAATCATGCGCTTGAAAACTATTCTAACTCAAACATTCAGGGAATTATTTTTGTTTTTGGACTGAAATTGTTGTCGGAGGCTTAGTGATGGTGAAGGTGAAGTTGAAGTCATACGACCATGGTGTACTTCATTTAAACCCTACGTTTAGCTTTTTACTTCTGAAAATTGTATTTGTATTTAGGGTTTAAAATTCATAAAAGTTGTGTTTATTTGGAAAGATTGTCATGAACAAAACATGTAAGATTCAGAAACTTGTGTTGGTTGCAGAGCATATTTTCTGCAATAATCCCAAAGCCAATGGAAAAATACTGCTAACTTCTTGATGCTAACATCTTGGTTGGCCTAAAAAAAATACATGTTCACTGCAGAGCACTATTTACGCAAGAGCTTTACACGAAAGTGAAAATAAAGTGAACATAGAGCACTTTGTGTTCACAGAGCCCGTTAAGCGTGAATCATGCTGCAGACATCTGAGCGTAAAGTGTAAATTCTTGCTAACTACTTTGAAACTAATTAAGTCTCACCCACAGGCTGACAGAAGCTATAAGCGAGTGCACACTTTGTTTTCTCACCAGCTCTCCACTCACATACTCTCCATCAACACTGCGTTGGAGTCGCCAGAAACAACAAGGACCGCTGATGCGGCACGCCGTCTGTCAAGTCATTTACAGAAGGTAAATACTGACCCACTAACTAGTCAACTACATTTCTGGATTGCTAGTAGACTAGTGTTGCCCTGTAAGCCCTAGTATGTGTTTTATTTTTGTGTATTGTAGTATCATATATCTGCACTGGATGAGTGAGTTACTGGATGAAAATTGCATTAATGATATGCTGCACAATGACATTAGTGTGGATTGAAATTTGGGCCCCTAATAAAACGTCATTTCGTCTCCCATGCCGGAGTGATTTGGCGTAAAGAGAAGCAATTATTCGTTCTAACACGTGTGACAATCTCAACAGCACACCGTCCATTACCACGGTAACTGTGCATGAGTCTGCATTAATGAGGGATTTCTATGCACAGCCAATAATACGCCCATTGTTATGTGTATCTGTTCATTAACTAAATGAACAGTCCATTTACAGGTTACGAATCTATAAAATGAGATGGTAGAGTATACCTACCAGGAGTCGTGTTTGTAAACATGTCCTCCAAATAGACTCATAATTCATGTTCTGCAAAGAGCTTCCTTTACAAAACACTTGCTTGTAAGAACAGGAAAAGACATATGGTCACACATGAGGTATTTCGTAAATTCACAATCATGCATCATATGTGAAAAAAAACAGCTGACATATGAAGATAAATAATTGTAAATTCAAAGGAATATTAACTGAACGCAAACGCACCTGCTTTACTGTCACTTTCGAATAAAGGTAAAGAGGTCATCGGCAAATACACCCTGTGGTGAATTATGGTGGATTTTGCTCTCAGATTGCATGACAGAGCATCTGATGGATATTGCACAAAGATAATGGTAAGAGATGGTGGTAATCGAGTTCAAATCTGATTGGTTTGCTTTCCAGGAACGAGAGTGCACTGGTTTCCATTATTCTGCTGGGAAACAAAGGCATCTGCAAGGTACCATTGACCATTTCCATAGAAGAACAAGATGCTACATTCGCCAAAATTGGCAAGGTTTGTAAAACTGAACCTTAGCTATGCTCCGCCCATCCTTGGTTACTGTTGCTTACTCAGACAGCCTTACAAAACTTCCTATATGAATAAAATGGGCACATTCCAGTTTTGCCTACCAGAAATATCATGTTAAAGAAACCAACTGTGATTGGTTGCTTTATATGTCTGTCAGGCCCATTTCAGTCAAAGTGGGCGGGTCTTGATTTGAACGAAAGTCAAAGTTGACTACTCTTCAAAAATCTATAGCGAGGTGTGTTTTTCATAGATTGCCCTCTAGTGTATGTAAGAGACCGTCAAATAAAGTAAATTTATCCAAATGAGAATAATTATTCTGTGTACATATATGAGAGGAAGAGTGTAGATTAAGCAGTGGTTTCACGCAGACAGGCCTGTGGTGTAGTGATTGTATTCTCCTGATGGGTTCTTGCTTCTGTATGTCTGTTAGTTTCCTGTCTCTCTCGCTGTCTCACAGTTTAATTGTCTCTCCTACAGCTTCGGTTATGGTTTGGAGCCGCAGTGGTGCATAGATACAGACACACACACATGAACAGTGGGGAAGGCTGGGAGGTGTACGGGTTTTGCCCTGCATTAACACAAAACTAAATTAATGAATAGCAGGATTTTTCACCCTCGATGGCCTTCTCTACATACTAATTATTTAGGCCTCATCCTGAGAGCCTCGGCGTGCCTGCGAGTGTGTGTGCGCATAAAGTGGAAGTACTGAAGCGTTAAGAGTGTGTTTTCCTATTTTCTTTAATCAATGAGGGCCTCCAACAGCTGTTGGAAATGAAAAAAATGAAAACAGAAGAGAGAATCTCATGCATTTTTTCCCTTCCTGTTGCTGTTGCGAAACAGACATGAGAGGACGAGAGGTGAACAGGAGAACTCTTGTTGATTTCTCTCCAATTTGAGCTTAGTAATTTACAGGAGTCAAGGTGCACAGGTTTTTTGTCCACTGGGAAACAAACTCATGTTTAGTTGAATTTACAGCTTTCCGAAGAACAACTAACCAAGACACTCTTATGATAACATGTAAAAATTCATACAAGATGGCGAAATTGTATGCCATTGATTGACTTGTACAAAAATGTATGACTTGTACAGTTTTATTTTTCAATTCGAATCATGGAGAATGGCTTTATGGTTAAGTTCAGGTTTAGCTTATATGTTATTGTACAACTGTGCAGCTGTACAAATATTACAACTTCTCAAGAGACTGGGTTGAACTAGCTGTCAAATTTTGTGAGGGTTTTGATGCATCTAACAAAGATATCAATAGTTTTGTTTGAGGCAGTTCAGTTCGGAACATCACATAAAAAGTGAACTATAGTTGTAGTAATTGTACAAAATGCCAAATTGATGGCAAAATTGTACAGTTGTACAAAATCATATGACCTAAACTTAACCATACAAGTCATACAGTGTCATGATTTCGCCCTCTTGTGCAAATTATTATAAAATGTCATGAGATGTCATGTCATGTCAGTTAATTTTTCTTTCTTTGGAAGAATGCAAACAAACTAACTAAACACAAGTTTGTGTCCTAGGGGACAAGAAAACCCTGAATCCTGAAAATTAAATCCTGTCTAATACACCATTTTATTCAAAGTCAGATGTGGAACATTGACAGTCTCCAATCATCAAGGCCTTCTGTTATTACCAAATGTTTGGAAGATGATGCAAAAAGAAACTAAATTATAATGCAACTGTTAATTTTGCAGTTGTTTCATTGCTACAGTATGAGATGTTTCCTACACTTTTTTTTCCTTTAGAAGATACAGAGTATATGTTGAGTCTTTAGAGTCACTTTGATGTTGTACCCTTCAGGGTAATAAATGTGAAAAATTATGCTATACTATGCTAGCATTTCCTTTGCAGGTGTAGAACAGAGTGGATAATTTAACGTTTTACTTGCTTATCTCTTTTTTAATACTTTATTGTTGGAACTTTGACTCACTAATGCTTAAAATTGAACGCCTATCATTAATCTTGTGTATCGCCCTATGCTAGCATAACATAATACATCTGCATCTCTGCAAAATTAGAGTTAGGCTACTTAATTGAGTTTCAAAGTTAAAAATCTGACTTCCCGAATTGAATAGAAGGCAGCATATGGGCTTCTCTTGACATGAATAAGCCACAGGGGGGAATCAAACTTTATATTTGTAGAACAAAAGCTATGCAAGGCTGGTGGGGTAGAAATTGCCTTGTCATTCACAAACTCCCATTTAAAAAAAAATATTTTTCTGTTTTATCTTCAGCTTCTGATTTATTATTATTATTTATTTTTTTATCTTTGTTTAAATGTGGAAATATTGCATGAAGCAGATGCGCAGCAATCACCAGCAGTACACAAAGAGAAACAGATGGAAGGATAGAAAGAGCTCTTGAGTATCAGTTTACGACAAGCGTTCACCCATCGACCCCCCGGCCACGTCATTACCTCCGCACATGTCAGCACTACAGCGAATCTAACCCACATTCCGGCGAGCGCCTGTGAAAATACGCTACTTACCGATCCGTGAGAACCGCGCAACATGAATATTTCAGCAGCCGATAATGAGGGTTTTTAGTAATACTCTGTGAAAAGAAACACCATTAGCATTTAGCTTTCATGAGACACCACTCTGGTCGCTCTGCCATACTCCGTTTCATCCATTTATTATTTTGAACGACACTCTGAAACAGCACAGAAAGTAAATTGTCCTGAAACCATCCTCTTCATCTTCTTGCGAACACGTTTTTTTTTATCATGTACATGAATCAATTACTGCAGGAAAGACTGTGATTTTAAGCGTCAAGCCATTAGCTTTTATTGGTGATGCCAAACAGTGTTGTGCTCACCGATGTCAGTGTTTAGCAAAATTGTTTACTCTCGCAGAAAAACATATTCCTGTTTTTACCCTCTTCAGGCTCATTGCCGGAGCTTCATTACTGGTGCAGTGTCAAGCCTTGCGCAGGCAAACGTACATTTTCATTAAAATCGCTCTCCACCTCCCCTGTGAAATGCACAAAGGCAGTGAACCAAGTCAAATCTTTAATTTCAGTTTGGATAATACCCTCACTGCCATGTTAAACTCTCTCTCTCTTACACACATACACACACACACACTTCCCTGCCCTTTGCCAGCATGCCTGACTCCCCAAGGACAAAAGCAGTCTGATTTCTCTGACTCTCACAGTGGATATCTTGAAGCAAGACCTCTCCACCTTCAAGAAATGCCTGAGCCAATCCAAACGCAGAGCAGGAGAGAGAATGCTTACATTTGTATAAATTATCTCAGACTAAAAGAAAGGCAAGGTCAGCTAGTGGTTACTATTCATTGTGTGTATGTGTGTGTGAACGGAGCTCCTTTGGCGGTGTAAACAATGGTCTGTGAGTGTGGGCCGCAGTAAAACTGTCACCGATCTCTGTCAGGTCTGTCACTCTTGTCACAGTCTAAGCTGGTGACGACTGCTGCCGGCATGTTGTCTGGCTTCTATTAAACGTCACAGGAGGAGTGAATGGATAATTAAAGTCTATTACAGATGGACTGAGATACATTTATACCCGAGGCCATAACTGCTGCACACCCATCATCAAGACACTGAATTAAAATGAAGCCCGCTATGGGTATGGAAATTCTGCTTTTTTAACCAAAAAAAAAAAAGAAGAAAAAAAAGATTTTAGCTTGTAGTGATGGGACAGAGATGTGGAAAAACAGAGAGAGAAGACAAAACAGTGGAGCAGTAGGCAAATGTAAGAATCCTTTAAAAACGTATACATAATTCAGAGTTAAGGCTATTAATAGGAACCATACAATACATACAAAACTCACCAAGACTGCATTTATTTGACAAAATACAGCAAAAACAGTAAGACTGTGCAGTTTTTTTTTTTTTTACAATTTAAAGCTGTTTGAATATATTTCAAAATGCAATTTATTCCATTTATGATATTATAGTGTTTACTGTCACTTGTGATCAATTTAATGTAGCCTTTCATTCCTTTATTGAAAATTATTATTATTATTAGTAGTAGTAGTAGTAGTAGTAGTATACTCAAATCTTCCAGACTTCTAAATCTACTTCTAAATCTAATTTATCTTGGCAAAGTTTAAAATATTGTTGAGATCATTTCTAGAACTCTACACACATGTGAGATTACTGGGGTATTTTTAATAGCATTAAGTAATAGTATTTATATTAAAGTAAGTTATAGTGATTTTTCTTTACTATAGGAGAGCTTTGACCACTGCCCCACCACACCACCAAATGATTTACTGACTATGTTTACTAGTCATTAGCATAAATATATGCTTGAGCCATCTCTAATAGCATGACATGTTGATGAGATTTGTCCTGTATCACTCAGTCTATATTACCTGCTGCATGTAATGTGTATGTGCATGTGTGTGTGCTGGGCTAAAACATCTCATGTATTGATTTGGAGCGTTTGAAGAGCTCTTACTCACCAAACAGTAGATGTGGCATATGGAAAAGCTGACTGAAAACCAGCACTGGAAGGACAGAGCAATAACATCTAATTTGTATTTTGTCACCCAGAAATCCCTCTCACTCTTTTTCTCAATGGCTCATAAATCCATTGAAAATCTGGAACCGTGTGTGTTTGCATTTGTGTGACCAGGCGGGAGCTAAATGGCTTCTGTGGGAACACAACATTAGACTGAAGCGCCATTTTGTGCGCTTTGAAAACACACACACACACACAAATGCACAAAGTCAAGGAGGTGAGCTTACTCTCGGTGCATGAATGCTTCATAGGACCCAAATGGGCATCTTTTCAAATGACTGTGACCGCTGTGGCTGAATTAAAATAATGTGAAGCTGTCTGTCTCTGTCTGTCTATCTGTTTGTCTGTCCGTCCGTCTGACTGTCTGTCTATCTGTCTGTCTGTCTATCTACAGTATAAGGCCATAAACCTTCAAAATATATATATTTTTTTAATTCTCGAATGCTTGTCAAGCCAAGCTTGTTAAATTTGGTCTTAAAACATTATGCTTTTCCAATAGTTACAAAAAAAGTATTTAAATTTAACTTCCTTACATTCAAATTTGAATTACAGTTTAAATTCAGTATAGATTCAGGGATTTAAATTAAAATTTATATAATATATCATATGGAATTAATATATTATAGAATTCTGAATGGTGCCCTGTTTTAGTTAAATACTCATTAAAATATGCACAAAAAACGTCTAGGTTACTTGTGTAACCTTCGTTCCCTGAAGGAGGGAACGGAGACTTTACATCAGTGACTGACGAATTGGGATCTCGCCCGAGAGCCCAATCACCTTCGAGTGTAAACTAAACAAGCCAATGACAGTTGGCGTGCGTGCTTCGCCACGCGCACCCCGCCCCGCAGCGCGGGTATAAAAGGAGAGCGCGTGCAAACGCACATCAGTTTTTCGCTGAGGAGCCGAGACTACGTGCCCCGGCCGTACAGCGGTGGTACAGCAACTGTGGCGACGGAACGTAACGTCTCCGTTCCCTCCTTCAGGGAACGAGGGTTACACAAGTAACCTAGACGTTCGACTGAACCCTGCTGCCCATTGGCGAAGGGAGGGGGGATGGGCATGTGGAGACTGGGTCTCGCGCACTGCCATCCTCGCCCTCTTGGATCCCAGAGAAAAAGGAACCCGCTCTTCTGTTGAGGTTTTGGGCACCACTGGCTGGGTAGCCAGTGGCGGAACTTTTAGAGAGAGCGCTGAAGCGCCCAGGGGAGGTCGCGGCGAGACCGCAGAATGGCAGCTGCAGCACGCCAAAGATGAGCAGCACTGAATGGCAACCCCCGCTGACGCTCCGTAACACCAACGCCAGCTGTTTCTTCCAAACACTCGCGGAGATTCGTCCTGAGAAGGCTCGGCTCCGAAGCGAAAAGCTGATGTGCGTTTGCACATGCTCTCCTTTTATACCCGCGCTGCGGGGCGGGGTGCGCGTGGCGAAACACGCACGCCAACTGTCATTGGCTTGTTTAGTTTACACTCGAAGGTGATTGGGCTCTCGGGCGAGATCCCAATTCGTCAGTCACTGACGTAACGTAGAACGTGACTGACTGAATGGGAACATTATATCCACTCATTACCTAACACAAAAATCTCACATCACATTGATTTCTCACATGGACGTCACGTGTTGTGACTCGGCAAATCTAAAATCTAACATTTTAGCATTCAATTCCGGTGGTTCTGTGTAATTGCAGAGCAAATGGCACATGTCTAATGAGAATTAGTCATCGGGTTCATTTGGAAAAGCAAAAATTTGAACATTAGAAGAGAAATTAATGTGAAACAACCATTTATCAGCGTGACAGCCTTAAATACGGACTCCTGCACAGCTCTGTGTTCAAGTGCAAAAAATGACATGCACAAAAAGCCCTCCCGCTGCAGGGTGGGCAAGTGGATGGGAGCTGAGGATGTGGGTTTTAAGTGCTAGAGGTTGTGTTGGGGAAGCAGTGGGCAGTCAGGCTTGACGGAGGCCGATATGACCGCTCTGTGGTGTCGGGGGTTGGGGGGGGAGCATCTGATGCTGAGAGCATCTATCTTGTGACAGCACACTGCTAAAGCCAGAGGAAGATTGATGCTCTCTCCCTCCGGACTTCTAAATCTCTTCCGAAAGTTTGAAAATTCAGAAATTACAGCTGAATTATAACAAATAACTCAGCCATCCCGTGCAGCTCTGTGTATGATGCTTTAGGACGCATCGGTGCTGGCGCGTCGCGTGTATGTGGGCGTTTTAGTGTACACATTCCACATGACTTGTTCTGTTTATGTAAATACAAACACAGTTTCTCTCGTACCCAATGAGTTTTCAATCACACACTGAACTGCACAGGCTACATAACACTGTAGTCATCACTGTCTGACATCAAGTACAAAGTGACATTCAGTATGCTAAAGTATGCAGTTTGTTGCTGAAGGACACGATGGCTTAGTTCAGAGAGGCAGCTGAAGTTTTTTCTGCCTCAAATCCATGTAGTTGCAGTCTGAATAGCAAAAAAAACATGTAATATATAAAATATACACCTCTGATTCAAACCTCATCCATAATGTGGTTTGAATGATTAAAATCAGATTTTTTTATCATCTGGGACTTGTCAGGAGCGATGTCTGAATACGCTCATTGTAACTTTCGTTATATAAAGTATAACACCGTGTGACATTCACTGTGTATGTTAAATTAATAAACAAATCAAGCAATTTCATTATATGCATGATTGTGTATATATTTTACAGGGGTATTATGCACCTATTTTTTAAGATGGCATCAGTCAACAAATGTTAAATAATTTTTAATATATAGTATTATTTAATATTTAATACAATTTTGGACTGACTATTTTAACCACGCGTACAAAAACCTCATGATAGCCTATTTTAACTTAAAAACTGTGAAATTCACTAAAAGACAATAATTAACCATGGAATCTAATTATCAAATGTAAAAATTACATTTTTGGAAGCATCATTTATAATCCATTTGACTTAAAAATCTGAGGGGACACTGTTGCTATATGGGGATGAGAACTCTAATTTGGAATATATTTAAATATGTATAAGTCATAGACAACAAATCATACACATTTCTCTCTCTAAATTTTGTAACATTTCAATGCAAAATCAATTACCTGCATCCATATAAATGATCACAATTACAAGTAATTGCGAGAGATAATGTTTTAGTTTGAATAATACCATGATAATTGGGCATGGGCATCAAATGGACATTAATTTTGATTGGCTGGCTTCTGTGCATGTACTTATTAGGTGCTCGGCAGTTACAATTAATGCTTCGAAGGACGAACCAATCATTGGATTTGACGATGTTTGCAAAGACCTTGAAACAATACTTTTGTTTCAGGCACTTAGTATTTATTGCATTTGGATGGGCGGAAATTATAACCACAAAGCCAATCCACTTTTTCCACCTAATGTCTTCAAACAGCTTGTTTTACATATTGGTTAGATGATTTCCTTTCTTCTAAGTGCCCAGTTTTTGGTCAGATGAAGTTCAAAGTGAGCTAGACCTTGTGCCAGTAGTCTCCAGGCTGAAATCTTTGATTTTCAGTTCATAAAGTCATATGAAGACAAGCACAGTCGTGACAGAATGATGAGCTTTGGGGCGTCTGACATCAGGTAATGTTGTTTAAACCCCTCTCTCTCTCTTCTCGTGTTGCTGATACGTGTCCTGTTTATTGCTTTGGGAAAAGTTATTACAAAAAGCATATATTCACCTTCTGGTACGATCCACGCTTAAAGTGTGATTTATGTTTTCGGCATCATTCAAAGCTCTCAGAAAGCAACTGGCCAAGAGAAACAGATGGTCCTTTTATTTAATGAGATTTGGGGCTTGGCAGGTTTCAGGAAACATCTAAATTTCCTGGATGCAAGGTTTCCTTGTCTCGATTATGACTGTCCTGTATTCCATTTATATACACACTGTCTGATGCGATACGTTTCTTGTATGAGGAATACTAGGCATTAATGAAGGTCTTCAAGAAGAATATATTAAAGCGAATGTGTTTGTGTGTGTGTGTGTGTGTGTGTGTGTGTGTTTTGCTATTTCAGCACTTTTCTCTCAGATGACAGATGATTCTCATCTCGTGTCCGGGCAGCTGGCGGTCATGACATAAAAATCTTCATATACAAATCCTCTACTAACAAGATGTTTTAAACAACACATGCGAGAGAGCGTTATTGCCAGTGACAGTAGAAAGAACATTCTTCTGTCCACAGTGTGAAGTTAAACCTCTTTCTATTGCCGGGGCTTCACTGAGCCCTTTCACATGTATTGGCAAATCAATAATCCTGACAGGTAGAATTTGTCCGGCTCTGAAATACATCTCAGAGCTGTCTGCACTGCGGCTGTCCCCAAGCAAATGGGATTATGACCTCTGAACACTTCCGGATAAGAACCAAATCTCTTTCTACTTTACGACCGCTCTCAGGATCTGACGTTTACCACCGCATGCTCAGAAACCAATGACAGCTCGTTAAAATAAAACAAACCTCGATACGGATCCAAACTGACAGAGCTATGACACAGTCACACGACTTACAGTTCCACCTGCCATCAGCACTGGCTCCGTCACAATTCATATATACGGTCTGTACAAATAGTTCGGGAGATTAGTGTGTCCCAAATTATACTTTGTTGAAAATGCTATGCCAAAGGTGTCCAGATGGTCTACTCATTCTGGTAGAGTTTTGAAGATTTTGCAAATGTTACCCACAATCCCCTGCACATTAGAAGAGGAGGATTATGTGATATTCTTTAGCAACTTTTTCCATGCCACAGCAGTTTTATAAATGTGTAAACCTAAAATGTGTTTAAGGTGCAGTAAGCAATTTTAATGGTGTATATTACCTGAAAGATAGCACTGAAAAGTTGTGCTAAGAAATAGACCCTGTAAACAGCAAAAAAAATAAAAATAGTCAGGAGTGGCCCACACTTTTAGCCAATCAGAAACACTCTGTCTGCCAGCCATTTTGCAATTTTGATTTTGCTGTTTGCTGATGTCTTTGGATGGTAATATTTTGGAGAGCGATGCATGGCTAAAGTGAGCAAAATAGCAGACGTTTATGCAACCCCAATTCAAGAGAAGTTGGGGCGTTTTGTTAAAATGCAATAAAATCAAGAATCTGTGATTCGTTCATTCTCTTTAACTTTTATTTAATTGACAAAAGTACAAAGAAAAGATTTCCAAAGTTTTCACTGACCACTGTAAATGTATTTTGTAAATATGAACACATTTGGATTTTGATGTCTCCAACACACTCCAAAAAAGTTGGGACAGAGGTACATTTAACACCGTGTCACATCAACTTTCCTTTTAATTACAATGTCTCATTGTTTGGGAATTAAGGATACTAATTGTTTAAAATAGTCAGGAGTGGCCCACACTTTTAGCCAATCAGAAACACTCTGTGTGCCAGCCATTTTGCAATTTTGATTTTGCTGTTTGCTGATGTCTTTGGATGGTAATATTTTGGAGAGCGATGCATGGCTAAAGTGAGCAAAATAGCAGACGTTTATGCAACCCCAATTCAAGAGAAGTTGGGGCGTTTTGTTAAAATGCAATAAAATCAAGAATCTGTGATTCGTTCATTCTCTTTAACTTTTATTTAATTGACAAAAGTACAAAGAAAAGATTTCCAAAGTTTTCACTGACCACTGTAAATGTATTTTGTAAATATGAACACATTTGGATTTTGATGTCTCCAACACACTCCAAAAAAGTTGGGACAGAGGTACATTTAACACCGTGTCACATCAACTTTCCTTTTAATTACAATGTCTCATTGTTTGGGAATTAAGGATACTAATTGTTAAAGTTTTGCAAGCAACAAAAAGTTTTGTCCAGTCTCTCTTGAAACAAGGGTTCAGATGCTCAGCAGTCTGTGATTGTCGTTGTCTGATTCTCCTTTTCATGACTGGTCATACATTTTCAATAGGGGTCAGATCTGGACTGCAGGAAGGCCAGTCTAGCACTGCTGTAGCACATGAAGAATGAGAGCTGGCATTGTCTTGATCTAATAACCATGGACTTCCCATGAAAGACATCATCTTGATGGCAGTATATTTCTCTGTACAACTCCAATATATGCCTCCATGTCAATGATACCCTCACACATATGTAAGTCACCCATGCCGTTTGCACTGATGCACTCATATACCATGACAGATGTTTGCTTTTGCATCTGTCACTGATGAAAGTCTGGATGGTCCCTTTGGTCTTTGGGACTGAGAACTCAAAATCCATTTTTTCCCAGAAACAAGTTGAGTACAGCACACCTTTCCACTGTCTTTTTGACTATCTGAGATGAGCTCTGGCCCAGAGAACCCGGCGTCATCACTGCATAGAATTGATGTATAGCTTTCTCCTAAAGTAACAGAGTTTCAAGTTGCATTTTTTGATGCAGCAACAGACTGTGTTAAGTGACAGCAGTTTTCTGAAGTACTCCTGAGCCCATGTGGCTATATTTAACACCGCAGCATGATGGTTTCTTATGCAATGCCATATGAGGGCTCAAAGGTCAAGCATATTCAACTGAGGTTTCCTGCCTTGCCCTACACGTACAGTGATTTCTCTTGATTCCCTGAATCTTTTCACAATATTACGTGTGGTAGTTGGTGAAATAACTAAATTCTTTGCAATTTTGCATTGCAAAATGTGATTTTTGATTTGTTTGACACTTCTCTCATGAAATTTGCCACAAAGTGATGAGCCATGATCCAGCTTTGCTTGCAAAGACTGAGATGCTCCTTTTATACCCAAACATGATATCTTGTCCTATTACCAATTCACCTGCTTACTGTGAACTGTTTAAAAACAGTGGATATTCTATAACCTTTTCACTTTTATTTTGCCTCTGTCCCAACTTTTTTGGAATTTGTTGCAGCCATCACAATCTAAATTTGTTAATATTTACAAAATACATTTACGTTGGTCAGTGAAAACTTTGGCAATTTTTTCTTTGTACGTTTGTCAATTCAATAAAAGTTAAAGAGAATGAACAAATTACAGATTCTTGATCTTCTTGCATTTTTTACAAAATGTCCCAACTTCTCTGGAATTGGGGTTGTATTTATTCATTTGGCAGACACCATAGTAACTTGCATTGCCTTCAGTTTTGTCAGTCCATGTGTTCCCTGTGAATCAAACCCACAGCCTTGGTATTTTTAGCACCATGCTATACCAGATTAGCTACAGTAACTAAAACTTAGCAAAATTAAAAAGTAAAAATACATTTTAATGTAAATAAATTTAGCCAAATAAGTTTTGAATGAAAGTTGTATGTAGTATGAAGATGAATTATATTTTTGTTGCATACTGTCTACATACTTAAAAGTATTGTTGAAGGACTCAAAATCTGGTAATTAAATATAACAAATCATAGAAAAAAATTATCTTTCATTGGAATTGTATTCAATTTTGATAATTGCTTTAATCTTTTAAACAACTAAGAACATAGTGATCCACATTTTATAAAAATCACCTGTCGATTTTATCAAGTGAAGAAAATATTTATTCTCACATGCGTTATATATTAGCTACATTACACTCTCTGACAGACAGCCATTCAGGCCACCATTTTCTCCTCCCTCTCAGAAAGTTGTGATGTAGTCTTGAAAATACTTCCATGTATTGTGCATGTATTTTTTTTTTTTGGATGTTATTTGATTGTGGTTTTGATACACAACGTTGTTTTTATTGTCTCTTATTTAAACTACAAAAATGCAGAACCTGGTGTAAATTATAGTGAAAAATCACTTTTTGAAACTGTTGTTCCATTATTACCACTTAGCAGATTTTAACTTACATGCATTCCAATCTCCAGCAAAGCACATACTTACAGTTATACTTTAGAGTTTTAGAAGTATGTGAACTGAGGCCCTGGGCTTTCCAAACTGTATAAGTCACTTCTTTGGTTGCTTGTTAACTATATCTTATTCAAAAACATGACTTATTAGTTACAGATATTAGTCGAAATTATATTGAATTTCTTGCATTTACATGCACGTGTCTGGTGTGCGGTGAACAGCTGGAATGCTGGATAAATTTCTGCTATGACTCCTGGGCTCATGCGGAAGACAGCAGAGATGAAGTGCTTTGTGATGAACTGCTCGGTTCTGCGCCGCCGTAATCACGCCCACGCATGACTTCCTGCATAATTGATTTTTAATCCCTTAATCGAAAGTAAATCGCATGAGGAAAACGTGCTGGAGCCTTGCCGCAATACAAGTGAGTGTGAGAGATAGAGAGCAAGAGAGAGAAAGAATGGTTGAGAGGATGGATAGTTGTGTATTCAAAAATACATCAAAGGAATACAGAGGAAATTCTACAAAATTTTAATTGTATTCATATTAAAATACATACAGTCAGTGTATATATGTATATAATATATATATATACAGTATGAGTATAACAAAACAATTATAGAAAAATGTAATTAAAAAAAATTATAGATAAATAAATAAAATCCCCATATCAAACTTGAAAATGCAACTGTTTCTTGGATGTCCTAAACTCGGTTGGTTATATTGGCGTTCGGTGTGATTGGTGGACAACGTGCCAGCCATGGATGAGTAAAACCTGCAATGCATGCAGTTTTCTCTCATTCCCTCTCTCTCTTCATTCATTCTCTCTTTCTTTTTTTCCAGCTCGCATGTGTTTGCATATAATTAGGCAAGATTAGAGGCACATGAATTTAATAAATCAAAGAGACTGCAAAATGTTAATCAGGTTGGTTTTGTTGAAACTGCCGCATTAAATATCTGGCCACCCAAGGAAAGCCTGCACTCCTAAAAATCATCCCCAATTAGTCCTGGAGGCTGTAGACAGGATTAGATCTGGGTAAATATTGGCAGAAAATGACTCTCCGTGCGGGAGTAATGAAGTCATGTGGCATGTAAACTCTTGGCTGTTCTGCCAGGATAGACTACGGAATTCCTTCTTTCGTCCATAGTGAAAGCTTGCCTAGGTTTCCGATTCGGTAGCAGGAGACTCAGGCTTCTGTTGTGTTTACTTCTGCGGTGAGAAACACTTTTGGGGGATCTTGTGAAGCAGAGCTAAAGGGCACATTGAATGAGATTAAGTCAACAGAATTTTGCATTGATGCAGACACGATCCATGTGGCTTACGGCTCTTATAAAAAACCTAGCTGACATTTGTGGCGAGTGTGTCTTTTGTTATGCGTGCACCACAAATGCGCTATCCTTCGGAAAGGTGGTGGGATTGTTTTCCATTGTGTTGTGAAAGAGCTCTTGAATGCACAAGCCTCTCAATGGAGGCTTTTATCTTTTCCCCCCATCGGCACAGACAACACAGCTGATTTTTGCCAGACAGGCAGCAACTTTACCATGGGAATGAGGCATTATTGATTTTAATATAATGACCTCACGGGACATTTCATTAGCATCTCTGTCGTTCTCCCTCTGTTGGGCTCAAACAGTCTCGATGAGCCCTAACAGCTAAAACTCAAGGATGATTCTTTTTTTTTTTTTCAGAGCGGGCCACAGTTTTTATTGCATCCACTGAAAATGGATATTTAACAAATCGTTGAACACAATTTTATGTGGCCGTAGGCTGTGGCAAAGAAGAGCCGCGAAATTAATAAGGCTCACAGCTACACGTGGGTGGGAAATATATTTTATGAAAAAAAATCTCAGACTGCACTTTCTTCTTTGCAGGTAAAAAGCAAAATATATCTTTTATTAGTTTGGTGTCTTTTTTTAATAACATTTGCCACTTTTTCGTCACAGGGGTTGTAGGATATGGAGAGGACAGGAAATGATTGGAGGAAGAGGAGGAAATGGGAACTCGAACTCCAGCAGGTTTGTTAATTTCAATAGATTTTAGCCACACAGTCTTTCCGCTGAAAGTTCAAACATGGAAAGGACAGTCGCCGAGGCAATCTGTCATTTCATAAGCATTTGAGAGAGGAAGAAAGTGATGGTCAGCTGGAGGACAGGTGCTGTGAGGTGATTCACTCCTTGCACGGATGAATTAATGAAACTATTATATTTAGTTTGGGTTTGTAATGAAAGCTGATGGACAGGTTACCCTTACAGATTGTGAATCATCTCTGCTGAAAGACTTTAGTTTTGAACGCTATTGTTCTTGGTGTATACCAGGCTTCTTAACCAGCTTAACCTGTTTCACCACCAGATTTGCTGATGGCTGTTCACCAGATACACCACTATCAAACCAGAACAAACAAGTATGAAATTAAGGCTTTTCTAAGCCAGGGCTAATATAAGAGGCTTTTTGCACCGGTAGTTATAGGAACTCAATTATAAGATCTAGTCACCAGGAGGGTTCTCCAAGAACGAAATTGTCCCCTAGGGTAATTTTCCTGGTTGCAAAAGGCTTTTGCCCCACATATTTCTAGGAACTTAGTTCTATGAACTAGCCAGTTCCCAGAGAACCAGTTTTCTCCTCAGGCCGTTTTCCTGGTTGCATTCACACCAGCAGCAGGAACTATGAAGCAGCCGACAGCGACTTTATGCTAAAATTTACAAACGTCAGCAACCGGTGACTGGAGCACGCCACGATCTGAGCTGTTTTTGTTGTGTGTCGTGGATTTCATGATAATGGAGATGGAAAGTAAACACACAATTTACTCAACTGAAAGAGCATGAAAATCTGACTAAATCTCCTATGATAATTTGCAGATGCATTGGCTTGTTTAGTTTACACTCAAAGTAGATTGGTCCCGCTAAGTGAGATCCCAATTTCGTCGGTCATCCGACGTGACGTCTCCGTTCCCTCCTTCAGGGAATGAGGGTTACCAAACGTAACCGAGACGTTACTATGAACGATATGGAAACATTCCTCTCGTCTGAAAGCCCTATAGTTTGAAAGGCCAATAAAATAAAATAAAATAAAATAAAATAAAACAAAACATTTATTCATAAATGAAGTAAAGCCTTACTTAATTAAACATTAGTTTAACTAACTAAAAATAACTAAAACTGAAATTAAAAAATAATATAAATTATAAAAGATATTACAATAAATACAAAATTATGAAAACTAAAAATGTAAGAATAAAAAGTCATTCAAAGTATTAAAAAAACTATCATCATAGTATCTCAATGATACTAAAATAACACTAGTCATGACATATGATAATAATAATAATAATAATAATAAATATATATATATATTTATGTGTGTGTGTGATATATGTATAAATGTGTATATATAGGGACTTTTTGCAGAGTTAATATAGATCTGCAACACAAATCAGCAATTTTTGCTGTTCATATGACCCATTAAAATCTAAAGATACTCTGCTGCATACGGAGTTCAACACTGAAGACAGAAATGAGTGCGTGTGAGAATGCCTGCCAGAGCGTGTGTGTGTGTGCGTGTGTGTGTGTGTGAGAGAGAGAGTCTCTTCTTTAGACGGGGTGAGAGAAGGTGAGGCACTTGAGTTCTCCACCAAGGCCAAAGCTGCCAGGCTATACGTCACTCTCTCTGTCTGAGGAAGATAAATGGGCCTAGCTTCGAAACACACAGAGAAAGAGAGGAAGAGGGAGAGTGCCAAGCCGAAAAGAAGAGGAAAAAGAAGAAAAGAGGGACAGGAAGAGAAAGAAAGCAAGAGAGATAAAAAAACGAGACACACCTTCCAGGTGCCAGTGCTTGACTCTTTGACTGATGAGAGGGAGAGGTGGCTAATTGCCTGGCAAAGGAGAGAATGAAAATGGATTTATTCTAATAAGTAGCCTTGGAAACTGAGACCCACGCAAAGGGTTCGCAAGAAAGGCCTGTCTGCTACTCGTATCTCTTCAAAGAGACCGAGTGTCTGTGTGTGTGTCTGGTTGTGTGTTAGTGACCTTGTTTAGTATTGAAGGACAGTCCTGGTTAGAGGCCTTGATTCTTGTCAAATAAAGCATGTAATGGGAGAAGACTGACACTTTTTTGTTATGCTTCTGTCTGTGTGTGTACAAGTATTATAAAGTATCTTCCTATTAAGTTTAACCTTGATAGTGACTCTTTCAAAGTAGTTTCTAATTGAAGAGAAAAATATTCTACTTGCATATTTTGGTGACAGTGCTGTATAGTGTATAGTTTTTGCTCTTTATTTCATTTTAATTTAGTGTTTTGTCTTTATAGCTTTATAAATGTCATTGCATATCTCTGTTGCATGCATTTATTTCTGTTATTTTTAAATATCCTTTGCTGTCTACTCTATTTTTTATACTGACCTATTTTTTATTTAAATTTTTATTTTGTAATTATTTTGTAAATTCATACTAGTGATATGTATCATGTATCATTTTACTTACAAAATCTCCTTTACTGTCTTCTCTGGTTAATTTTATTTTATTAAATTTTTTATTTTGCATGTTTTACTAGGGATATGTGTCATTTAGTTGTATTAAAAATTTACTTTGCTGTCTGCTCTGGTATGTTTTTGTTGCCATTTTTATTTCTGTTTTGTTATTTTGTCATTTAGTTTTATTTAAAAAATATAATTTGCTATCTAGGCTATTTTATTTTAATTTTATTTTGCATATTCACACTTCTGTAATAACTTGTCATTTAGTTGTATTTACAACTGCTCCTGCTGATTTCTCCTGTCCATTTTTTATTTAATTTTTTTTCTATATTACATTTTATTTTATTAATGCATCATTTTGCATTTTCATTCTAGTTATGAGTGTTTTAGCAACATGTATTTGTGTGGACATTTCTCCTGCAGAACTGTGGTTTTGAATAAGAAATTAGCTGGACAGCGCTAAAGTGTTTGTTTCATTTGAGATGTATTTGCAGAGAGATTTCAAACTCTGCAAACAGACTGAAGAAGTCATTTCAGCGAGATGCTGCAGGAGCCCGTATTACTGAAAATAATCCTCATACAAGACAGCAGACACCAGCCATCACAACCTTGATCTTTACATATTACAATCATTACTTGCTAATCAATATAACTAAATTGTGATTGGCCGAATACCTCAAGTGTGTGACGGAAATGTTACGCCCCTTACCATATTGTGATGCCGTGTCCCGGAGCGACGAGACAAAATCAATAAAACCCATTATAAACGAGGTATTTGTTGCATCCAGTGGGGACATAATTATGGATTATAATGACTTATACTGTCTTTTTACACGTTGCGTTGCATCGCGCCGTGTAAACATAAAACCATGTCTGCATTTGTGATCGGAGAAATGACAAACAACAAGCGCTACTCTACACTGCTCAAAACTCGCATTTGAATCATCAGTGGCACATTCTTTAAATATGAAAACGTACTTACAGGCTGAGTCAGTACAGCCGGCATTGTAGGCTACTCTCCCAGCATCAGGAAACAGTCCTCCGTAAAATGCGCTGCACACATCTGAATATTTTGGGTTGAACTGTTCTGGAACAGTGTTGTAAATACAACTTAACCACTGATTTCTAGTCGTGTCCTTTCGCAACGAAACACACAGTGTCTTCACAACATGGCGGCAGCGAAGGAGGCAGCAACAATAAAGTTAAGCCTTCTTTCTTTGCGTGAACATTTGGGCGGC
>NW_015505456.1:100600-115777 GCF_001515645.1 Sinocyclocheilus grahami | reverse complement strand
ATAATAATAATAATAATAATAATAAATATATATATATATTTATGTGTGTGTGTGATATATGTATAAATGTGTATATATAGGGACTTTTTGCAGAGTTAATATAGATCTGCAACACAAATCAGCAATTTTTGCTGTTCATATGACCCATTAAAATCTAAAGATACTCTGCTGCATACGGAGTTCAACACTGAAGACAGAAATGAGTGCGTGTGAGAATGCCTGCCAGAGCGTGTGTGTGTGTGTGTGTGTGTGTGTGAGAGAGAGAGTCTCTTCTTTAGACGGGGGGAGAGAAGGAGAGGCACTTGAGTTCTCCACCAAGGCCAAAGCTGCCAGGCTATACGTCACTCTCTCTGTCTGAGGAAGATAAATGGGCCTAGCTTCGAAACACACAGAGAAAGAGAGGAAGAGGGAGAGTGCCAAGCCGAAAAGAAGAGGAAAAAGAAGAAAAGAGGGACAGGAAGAGAAAGAAAGCAAGAGAGATAAAAAAACGAGACACACCTTCCAGGTGCCAGTGCTTGACTCTTTGACTGATGAGAGGGAGAGGTGGCTAATTGCCTGGCAAAGGAGAGAATGAAAATGGATTTATTCTAATAAGTAGCCTTGGAAACTGAGACCCACGCAAAGGGTTCGCAAGAAAGGCCTGTCTGCTACTCGTATCTCTTCAAAGAGACCGAGTGTCTGTGTGTGTGTCTGGTTGTGTGTTAGTGACCTTGTTTAGTATTGAAGGACAGTCGTGGTTAGAGGCCTTGATTCTTGTCAAATAAAGCATGTAATGGGAGAAGACTGACACTTTTTTGTTATGCTTCTGTCTGTGTGTGTACAAGTATTATAAAGTATCTTCCTATTAAGTTTAACCTTGATAGTGACTCTTTCACAGTATCTTATATGTTGCTAATTGAAGAAGAAATATACTTCTTGCATATTTTAGTGATGGTGATGTATAGTTTTTTATCTTTATTTTTCAACATTTTTTTTGGTAATCTTTATTTATAGCTTTATGAGTGTTATTGCATATCTCATGTTTATTTCTGTTATTTTGTCATTTAATTTCCTTTGTTGTCTACTCTATTTTTAATATACTTGTGTATTTTATATTTATAAGGTCTATTTTATTAAATTTTTATAATTTTTTTATTTAGCATATTCTTACTGTCATTTTGTAAATACAACTTAACCACTGATTTCTAGTCGTGTCCTTTCGCAACGAAACACACAGTGTCTTCACAACATGGCGGCAGCGAAGGAGGCAGCAACAATAAAGTTAAGCCTTCTTTCTTTGCGTGAACATTTGGGCGGCTTTATGCAAACTTTCCACATAGTGACGTAGACATGTGGGGGCATGTTTAAACGAGGCGTTTTAGGAGGGCGTGGACGAGTCTTAACTTTTATAAAGAATATCTCTTTGGGTTTGAGACTTTAGTCTTTGCAACTTTAGGGATCTTATCTATTCACGAACAGCTTGTAACACTCCAAAGAGAAAGGAAAACTTGATATCGCATCAGATGACCCCTTTAAATAATTACATGCAATAATGGGCAGAAGATGGTTTTGTAACAGTTGTGTTATAAAATGTATGATTTATCTCTATGTAAGATGTTTAAATCTTTCCAATTTATGAGCTCTTTCACAGATGTACATGCTGATAGACCTTAGTAGGGTTAGACACCATATTGAATGTAATTGATGAAAACAAGTCTGTGAGGGACAGATTTACAGTCTTTACAATGGAACGCACTGCACAAAGGTCCTAAATCATGTAACTTTCACAACTTTTAAAACTGTTTTGTAGTTTTTATCTACTGAAAGTTTTTTTGTTTTTTGTTTTTCAGACGATGCATCAGCTGAACAATCGGTATGTTGTTAAAAGTACAATCCATTGAACACACTGTACTTCTATCCTTCTATCAACATTGGAAAGTCTGTTATTTTTTCACCCTCATCTAACTTCTAAAAGCGTTATGTATTTCTTTCTTAAGTATCCACAGGCTGTCAAGCTCCAATGAGATCTAAGAGCTACCGTCCCAAGATGATTTTCGGTGAATATAGATTTGAGTTTCTTTCTTTTCCCCTCACAAAGCTAGACTTGGAATATAGCTTAACATCTTCTTTTTATGTACCTTGCTGCTTTTTTGGTCCTTTTTAGCACTTGACAGCTCGTAATTGCTGTATACTTTCATTGTATAGAAAAGCGCTGCATCAACCTCCTGCCTAACATCTCCTTTTGTGTTTTACAGAAAAAAGAAAATCATGCAGGTTTTGAATGACAGGGGTGAATAAAAGATTTTAATTATGAGTGCAATATATTCCTTGAAGTTGAACTTAAAAACATTTAGTCTGAATAGCATTAATGTGGCCTACTTTATTAGTCCTTGTAACTAACGAATGACCAGTTGAAGGTTTTTCTTGAATTTTAGCCATTTCATTTGTAATTAAACTAGAGTTGAGTTACTGAAACAAAGAGCAGCCTGACTCACGAATAACAACACCTTTACTTGACTTTACCCAAGGATTGTACTTGATGTGTTTTAGAGAGCAGATTTAGTGTAGCTATGCTTGTGTCTTTTATTATGTGAATATTTGATGGTAATTTGTTGTGAGGACTCAGCTGTTGATTTTGTTATTTGTTTTAGATCAGTGGGTCGGGAAGAGGAAATGTGTTTGCACTGCACTTTGACTTTCACTGATGGATGTGCAGTGCAGGAGGATTAATTAAAAACAAATTAAAAAAGGGGGACTCACCTTTAATTATCATTTTGAAAGCTTGTCACACACAAACACACACACTATTTGTCTTGGAATATGGTCTTATGGTCATAGCTGCTGGTAGCTCATCATAAGGACATCATACACCATTCTAAATGTCACTCCACTCCTTATGCTGGAAAGTGAGTGACTTCAATCAATAGAGAGCTCTAATATCCCACCAAAGTTGCTACAATGTTCATTGTAGTGTTTTAAATAGGTTCAAAAAACTCCTTTATATTTAGCTTCAGCAAATAACTCTTATCATGAACAGTTTTTCGCTGACAACTTCAATTTCAGCCTGTTCCTCACACAAAGCTATTCTAGACTTTAAGAAGATTTGAAATATGGTGCATATGTGCCATATGGACTGCTTTTATACTTATGGTCCTTTTTGAAGCTCCAGTTCTCATTCATTATTCATAACTGCATGGCAAACAGTGGCCAGTACATTAATAAAGCAAGACAGCCCAGGTAAATAGGGTTTTTAAAAAAAAAAAAAGTAATAGATATCCCCAGTCGATTAATTACATTAAGAACTGCAGACATTTTTGTAATATAAGTTTTCTTAAATGTTATGTTTAAACATGCAAATGGAATTATCTAATTAAATATGCAAATTTTCAAACCAGAATAGAAGTCTGAACACTGGATAAATCCAGGTTCAAAATGATTGCTTTATTAGAGACGAAGATTTTTACAAGAGGGGATTTTGGGTATCTATTTTTATCACTCGGTAAATCAGAAAATACTCTAAACAGCCCGAAAAAAAAATCTAAAATCACTTATGTTTTTAGGAATAAAACATTGAATAAAATCAGGCAAATACCTAATATGAGCAAACCCCTTGCTAAAGAAAAAAAAAATTCAAAATATAGATAAGAATAAAACTGTAAAGTGCACTGAAGTGGAGATTTCTGGCTCAGGAAAAAAAAAAAAAACTAAAATATGTACTTTAATTAAAATCTAATACGTAAATAGATAAAGTGTAATAATAACATAAATACCTACAAGTGTTTTTGTTCAGCCAGACTTAAATTTTTTTTTATGAAAAGCCAAACAGCCCAAATATCTCAAAATTAACTAGTGCATGAATTATTTATTTATTTATTTATGTATGTATCAGTGGCATGCGGTGGTGTTTTAAAATGAAGAGGCAGTTTTATATATAAATATATATTTATATATAAATATTGCATAAAAAAGAGACACCTTATTGTACAATGTTACCAATATTTTTTTATTTGTGAACTGATGTTCAGCTGATTTTTTTAATAGTCAACTTATTTTGGGTCATTGTCATAAAAGCTCTGTAAACACTGCCACAGACACAAAGATATATCTTTCATTTCATCACGCTGAATGCTCACTAAAAACTGATGCAGTCATCACATTTTCAGACCATTTCAAGTTTTATTTTGACGTGACACAAAGTAGTGATTTCTAAGTGGGAGAGTTGTTTACTTACTTTATAATTTGTCAATAACGCCATAATTTTCTTCATTCAGGCCGAGAGCTCGCACAAAAACAAGAGGCGGGATTTATCACAAGAACCAATCACATCCAATCATAAGCGATCATATCCAATTATAGTGCGATGGAGGCATTGCCTCCTCTCACGTGACGTTCCCCCATTCAGCTCAATGAGCCTCCAGAAAAGTCATGGCACGCTTTAGGGTCTCTGTAGAAAGTCTATGGACCGAAAGGGAGGCAAGCCTCCGCTGTAACTTTACCTGAGGGTGTCGCAGTTGGACAATGTTACTTTATAAAAATGAGTGACTTTTAGACTTTTAATATCATATTTAGTCATATTTGCGCTGTTTTATTTTTGTAATAGGCCTATCGATTATTTTCTCATCCAACTTTTTGAGGAGACACTGCCTCCCTTGCCTCCTCGAAGGAAACGCCCCTGGTAAGGGCCGTATTAACCATTGGGCTAGGCGGGGCTGAAGCCCCGGGGCCCGAGCAAGGAGGGGGCCCGTGATTGGCTGTGGAGTAGATTGACTGGCCATGTAGCGCCGATCGTCAAAGCCCCACCACACCCCCCTCTTAGCGCTATTATTTAGTGGAGCTTTTCCGTAAATTCCATGCATTACCATTAGAGATTAAAACGTAAAATCTGAATTTGGTTTACCAATCAAATGCATTTATTTAACGATATGTTCATCGTATCAATCAGGTGATCGCTGCCCCAAATGTCCGCATCCACTCCGATCTGGAAATGGTCGCACAAAGAACAATATTCGATAAGTACAAATGTCAGCAATTCTGAGAGCGAGGGGCTCAATAAATGAAAAACTTAAAATAATAAACAATAGAAAACATAACTTAGCCAGTAAAATCCCCAGCTATCAGGTTATTTTACTAAAGCTGATGGAGTGGAAGTTGTTGGAACCGAGTGGACCGCACACATGGAGCAGAAAAAACAGCTGTCATCATCCCCACAGATTATAGGTTAGTTTGGTTATTAACTTGATAGATGTAGCTATAGTGCTTTTTGTGTTTGAACAAACTCTATAGGGCTAGTATATTCGCTTATTGGTTGAGGAATTTATTTTGCACGTCATGATGTAAGCTTTTCATTTAAACGCATTTTAAGCATTTTGGTTTAAAAGCTAATTGAACTGTTCAGGGACATTAAGCAGTGATACAGAACTCATTTTGGCAAATGCGCGCGTTAAGACGGTTTCTGATACTTGGGCCTGACTAAACTAAGAGTTATTTTTCGCGCCTTGTGTTTAAACGTTCGAATACAGATAGCTATGTGTCAAAATGCCTGTCTCACAGTTGACAGCGTCAACACAGTTATTTGTGTCTTAAATGAACGTTAATAGTTAAAGATAAAGCATGTGCACTAGTTGGCTATTATGAGATCCTGGCAGTATATGATGAGATTTTAAAGGGATATTCACCCAAAAATTTAAATACTGTCATCATTTACTCAGTTTCAAGTTGTTCTGAACCTGTATGAATTTCGTTGTTCTCCTCAACATAAAAGAAGATATTTTGAAGAGTATTCGTAACCACCAGAAAGTTTCTGGTCCCTGTTGACTCCAATAGTGTTTTTTTTCTCTCCATACTATGGATGTCATGGGGGCACAGACACTGTTTGGTTACCAGTAGGCTATTGTTCCAAATACATACGTTTGCATTCAACAGCAGAATGAAACTCATTCAGGTTTAGAACAACAACAATATAACTTTAAGTGCGATGGAGGCATTGCCTCCTCTCACGTGACTTTCCCCCATTCATCTCAATGAGCCTCCAGAAAAGTCATGGCACGCTTTAGGGTCTCTGTAGAAAGTCTATGGACCGAAAGGGAGGCAAGCCTCCGCTGTAACTTTACCTGAGGGTGTCGCAGTTGGACAATGTTACTTTATAAAAATGAGTGACTTTTAGACTTTTAATATCATATTTAGTCATATTTGCGCTGTTTTATTTTTGTAATAGGCCTATCGATTATTTTCTCATCCAACTTTTTGAGGAGACACTGCCTCCCTTGCCTCCTCGAAGGAAACGCCCCTGGTAAGGGCCGTATTAACCATTGGGCTAGGCGGGGCTGAAGCCCCGGGGCCCGAGCAAGGAGGGGGCCCGTGATTGGCTGTGGAGTAGATTGACTGGCCATGTAGCGCCGATCGTCAAAGCCCCACCACACCCCCCTCTTAGCGCTATTATTTAGTGGAGCTTTTCCGTAAATTCCATGCATTACCATTAGAGATTAAAACGTAAAATCTGAATTTGGTTTACCAATCAAATGCATTTATTTAACGATATGTTCATCGTATCAATCAGGTGATCGCTGCCCCAAATGTCCGCATCCACTCCGATCTGGAAATGGTCGCACAAAGAACAATATTCGATAAGTACAAATGTCAGCAATTCTGAGAGCGAGGGGCTCAATAAATGAAAAACTTAAAATAATAAACAATAGAAAACATAACTTAGCCAGTAAAATCCCCAGCTATCAGGTTATTTTACTAAAGCTGATGGAGTGGAAGTTGTTGGAACCGAGT
Organism: Sinocyclocheilus grahami; assembly: GCF_001515645.1. Taxonomy (NCBI): domain Eukaryota; kingdom Metazoa; phylum Chordata; class Actinopteri; order Cypriniformes; family Cyprinidae; genus Sinocyclocheilus; species Sinocyclocheilus grahami. The sequence continues at coordinate 109,021 of NW_015505456.1, read as the reverse complement.
GGACCGCACACATGGAGCAGAAAAAACAGCTGTCATCATCCCCACAGATTATAGGTTAGTTTGGTTATTAACTTGATAGATGTATATTCCTTTTTGTGTTTGAACAAACTACATATTCGCTTAAGGGTGGGGAGAAAATCCGGCAGAAATCATATCAATCGTTTTGCGCATCATGATGTAGGCTAAGCTTATCATTTAAACGCGTTTTAAGCAGGTAAAATCAAATGGTTTTAAAGGGGTTATAGGATGCCCATTTTCCACAAGTTGATTCTTTAGGGTCTTAATGCAAAGTCTGTAACATAGTTTGGTTAAAATTTCTCAATGGTAGTGTAAAAAACACCTTTTTTAACCTGTCAAAAACAGCTTTTTTCAGATCAAGCCATTTTTTGTAGCATTTTCCTTTAAATGTTAATGAGCTCTGCTGACCCCGCCCCTCTCTTCCGAGCTGCTCTCAGAGAGACTGTTTACTTTAGCTACATTCATCGTGAAACTTGCTAATTAGCACATTATTAGGAAAGGCGATTTGCAAAGATTCATTACAAAACATACTCACTTCTTCTGTAGAAGAGGCAGGATCATGAATGATTCGCGCAAACATAGACACATTTATGTAGATCGGGGGCGCATTCCCTCTGCATGTATGACCCCTTTAAACTGTTCATGGACATTAAGCAGCGGGGCAGAATTAATTCTGGTAAATGCGTGCGTTAAGCCGGGTTCAGCCTCAGACTGTATGACTTACTAAACTTGAGTTTTTTTTCGCTCCTTGTGCTTAAACGTTCAAATACACATAGTTATGTGTCAAAATGCCCGTCTTTGCGAGAATCCTCGTAAACACAGTTATGTGTCTTATAATAGTTAGAGATAAAGCATGTGTAGTATGAGGCTATATGAAATCCTTCACCCACTGTCATCATATACTTACCCTCAAATTGTTCTAAACCAATATTAATTTCTTTGTTCACCTCAACATAAAAATATATTTTGAATAATGATCATAACCAGTTTCTTGTTAACATTGACTCCCATAGTGTATTTCTTTCATACTATGGATGTTCCATATATTGTTCCAAATATATTCTTTTGTGTTCAACAGCCGAAGGAAACTCATAAAAGGTTAGAACAACAACAGCATTTTCATTTCTGGGTGAACTATTCCTCTAAAGCAGCCTAATATAGCTGCTGTTGTCATTTGTGTCAATAATGTAAATCAAACATCAGAAAGAAAATCCCTTACTGTCCTTGACCGAATCACTTTTGTAAAATAAATAACAATGAATGTATATTGAATTTATACATTGAAGACTATTCAGTCTATTTGTACATTTTCTTTATTTAATTTAATATTTATTATTCAGTGTTTTGTTTTTCCAAGTAGGTCGATTTCTTAAGATCTTTGTTCAGTTGTAGCCTAATTTGTGACTCTTTACTTGTCTTCAGTAAGCTTATTTTTACTTAGACTAGAGTCATGGGGGCCCAGCAACTGTTTGGTAACCAGTATTGTTCCAAATATATTCTTTTGTGTTCAACAGCCGAAGGAAACTCATAAAAGGTTAGAACAACAACAGCATTTTCATTTCTATATATAATTATTGTGATGGGGCCCTGCAGTAAATCATTGCCCCGGGGCCCAGTGTGGTCTTGATGCGGCCCTGTATGTATGTGTGTATGTATGTAGTGTCTTACCTAAAAACATATCGTGTCCCAACAGATTAAATAATCTAATACTGCATTGGAACTGCTTCAGGGGGAAAAAGAAAGAAAAAAAAAAGAAAGAAAATACGTTGTACAGATTTGGACCGACATGAGGGTGAATAAATGATTTTCACTTTTGGATGCACTTATCCTTTAATTTTATCTTACTCAATTAAGTCACACATTGTGATTGCTAATGTGTGAAGCTAAATTACAAAGATGTTTCTGAATACATGAACAAAAATCAAAAAGACTCACAGTAATCTTCCCTACAGGGCGCTCAGGATGTGGAAAGCATCCAAGCGAGCGCTTTCTCTCACTCTCTCCATCTCACCACACTCCATCCGGCCTGCAGACTGGTGTAGCAACCTCTGTTTCCCAGCAAAGCATTGACAGTCATGAACAGGAATCAGTGCATCCACGAGAGAAGCGTGTTCGGACCGCAATCACATCCTTCGCTTCATAATAGAGCTGTCAAGCCAATCAGTTCCAGAACAGAGAGAGAAAGATGGTGATTGCGATAGTCTTTAGATGAGGCTAAGCGAAGGCGATTCAGTGCGGTGCGTGTGAAGAGTAAACGGAAAAGAAAGGGAAAGAGGGATGAGATCAGCCAGCGGAGAAACAAGCGGCAGGGTGATATCAGTCATGGCAGCGGTCTGAGACGTTCTGTCAGAGTCAGACACAGCAAAGAGAGCTGAGTGAGGAGTTTGAGAGGAGCATAACGAGTGTAATGACAGCCATCAGACGAGAAGAGGCGGAGAAAAAACAAGACAGGCTGCCAGATAAAGAGAGTGAGAGATTGAGTGTGATGCATGAGCAAAACAAGACAGAGAGAGATCGAGAGTTCTAGTTGAACGCTGTTTGGGTTGGGCTTGGCTAATTCTGAATCACCGTCAATGGATAAAGCTTTGCTTTTTAATCATAAAAGGTTAGAACAACAACAGCATTTTCATTTCTGGGTGAACTATTCCTCTAAAGCAGCCTAATATAGCTGCTGTTGTCATTTGTGTCAATAATGTAAATCAAACATCAGAAAGAAAATCCCTTACTGTCCTTGACCGAATCACTTTTGTAAAATAAATAACAATGAATGTATATTGAATTTATACATTGAAGACTATTCAGTCTATTTGTACATTTTCTTTATTTAATTTAATATTTATTATTCAGTGTTTTGTTTTTCCAAGTAGGTCGATTTCTTAAGATCTTTGTTCAGTTGTAGCCTAATTTGTGACTCTTTACTTGTCTTCAGTAAGCTTATTTTTACTTAGACTAGTATTATTTTTTTGTGTGTGTGATATTGAAATTGGCAACAAAAATAATGACATTTCAGTGCATCAAGAATTTTGATATAGGATAATCCTATTTAAAGCTATATATATACATATATATATATATATAGCATTGACAGTCATGAACAGGAATCAGTGCATCCACGAGAGAAGCGTGTTCGGACCGCAATCACATCCTTCGCTTCATAATAGAGCTGTCAAGCCAATCAGTTCCAGAACAGAGAGAGAAAGATGGTGATTGCGATAGTCTTTAGATGAGGCTAAGCGAAGGCGATTCAGTGCGGTGCGTGTGAAGAGTAAACGGAAAAGAAAGGGAAAGAGGGATGAGATCAGCCAGCGGAGAAACAAGCGGCAGGGTGATATCAGTCATGGCAGCGGTCTGAGACGTTCTGTCAGAGTCAGACACAGCAAAGAGAGCTGAGTGAGGAGTTTGAGAGGAGCATAACGAGTGTAATGACAGCCATCAGACGAGAAGAGGCGGAGAAAAAACAAGACAGGCTGCCAGATAAAGAGAGTGAGAGATTGAGTGTGATGCATGAGCAAAACAAGACAGAGAGAGATCGAGAGTTCTAGTTGAACGCTGTTTGGGTTGGGCTTGGCTAATTCTGAATCACCGTCAATGGATAAAGCTTTGCTTTTTAACCCAGACAGAGAAATAGCATCCAGCAACTGAAACGAATACATGCTGTATCACACAGGACACATTATTATCATCACAGGGTTTTTTAAAGGGGTCATATGATGCTGCTAAAAAGAACACTTTTGAGTATTTGGTATAATGAAATGTGTTTATGCGGTTTAAGGTGCAAAAAACACATTATTTTCCACATACTGTACATTATTGTTTCTCTTCTATGCCCCGCCTTTCCGAAACGCATAGATTTTTACAAAGCTCATTGTTCTGAAAAGCGAGGTGTGCTCTGATTGGCCAGCTATCCAGTGTGTTGTGATTGGCCAAATACCTCAAGCGTGTGACGGAAATGTTACGCCCCTTACCATACTGTGATGCCGTGTCCCGGCTGGAGAGTGATGAGACAAAAACATTAAAACCTATTATAAATGAGGCATTTGTTGCATCCAGTGGGGACATAATTACGGATTATAATGACTTATACTGCATTTTTTTCGCGTTGCGTTGCATTGCATCGCATCGTGCCGCGTAAACATAAAACCATGTCTGCATTTGTGATCGGAGAAATTACAAACAACAAGCGCTACTCTACACTGCTCAAAACTTGCGTTTGAATCATCAGTGGCAAATCCTTAAAATGAAAATGTACTTCTTTGAGTCTGTGAGTCAGAACAGCCGGCATCTACTCTTCCAGGATCAGGAAACAGTCCTCCATAAAATGTGCTGCACACATCTGAATATTTGGTTTGAACTGTTCTGGAACAGTGTTGTAACTACAACTTAACCACTGATTTCTAGTCATGTCTTCTTTTGGAAGGCCAAACAAAGTAGTTTCACACAGCGTGCTAGAGTGAGCGGAGGCCGGCGGGCCTGAGTGAGTGGCGGCAGGCTAAAGTGAGCGGAGGCCGGCGTGCGGGCTTGAGATCGGTGCGGCCGGCGGGCTTGCGGCCACCACATGGACTCCGCTTCGTCCACGGTAAAAGCCGATCCGGCGATCCACAGCGTGAAGTTGATGTATTTCCTCAGCGCGGATCAGCTCTAGGCATGACGAAGCAGATATCATCCTCTTTTGGAAGGCCAAACAAAGTAGTTTCGCTTTCACAACGAAACACACAGAACACACACGCGTCTTCATGACATGGTGGCAGCAACAATATTACAGCGAGAATAAAAGTTACACCTTCTTTCTTTGCGTGAACATTTGGGCGGCGTTATGCAAATCTTCCTACATCGTGACGTAGACATGTGGGGGCATGTTAGAGTGAGCCGTTTTAGGAGGGCGTGGTTGACTCTTAACTTTTATAAAGAATATATCTTTGGGTTTGAGACTTTAGTCTTTGCAGCTTTACAGATCTTCTTTATGCACCAAGAGCTTGTAACACTTCAAAGAGAATGTTTATTACATGTTTATAATCTTAAAGGCATACTCCAAGAATAAATAAAAAAATATATTTTGTGTACCATAAAAGAAGGACAAATTCTGACATAATTTGTCCTTCTTATGTGGTATACAAAATATTTTATTTTATTTAAATAAAGCGTGGCAACCCGCCAAAATAAAAGCTTGATGATTTTAAGTTTGAAAATGATGTATCAGCAAATATCAGTATCTTATTTTTAAGTTTACTATAAAGTAATAGTATTTGTATTTAATACTCTCTTTTTATTTTAGAATATAATAGTGAGCTGTCATCACACATTGTTTAGTTTATTATTTTATTTAAAAAAAAATATTAAATAAAGTACAATAATGTTATTATCACTATTTTTTTATTTTTTATTTTATTTAATGGTAAAATAATGTTGCCACTGTCTCTTCAGATCTAGTCTGACCAAATAGTTCTAAGCATTTTAACTCTTTTTCATTGCTAAGTATTTTAACCAAGTATTTTATGCAACTGACCAGAGGTGCGTTTCCCAAAAGCAACTATGGTCATAAGTTCCGTCATTACGAATAGAGTGCAATGGAGCTTGCGACCGTAGTTGGCTAACAATGCTTTTAAACTTACTAAACTACTTGGATTTTAAAAAATTATGTACAGTATTGTCACGAATTCAGTCCATGGACTTCCGTTTATTCACCACCAGAGGTCACCCTTTCCTTTACATTGACTCTCGCTCAACACAAACTGTTGCATAGCACCCCGGACTACATATCCCATCATTCATTGCACGATTTGAACACTGCACTGATTGCACTCATTGCACACAGCTGTTTCTGATCACCTCACTCACTATATAACACCCACTCTAACCACCATTCTCTGCTGAGTATTGTTTAGCCTGTGCACCTTTCCGAGTCTCCTTGTTTTCCTTGTTTTGCCTTGCCTGTTTTTGCGGTTTCTGATCTTTACCTGTTTTCCTGGATTTCTCCCTCTCGTCTTGCCCCTGTGATTCTGTCTGCCGATCGGTGACCTACGCTAGCCCTAGGACTATTCTTGTGTTTTTGCCCGCCATATACCTGTTTGCCATTGTTCGAACCTGCCTCTTATACCACGTCTCTTTAATAAAAGCTTGCAGATGGATCCACACGTCTCACGTCTCGTCAACCCGTTACAGAATACTCAGCCCTACAAGGACCCAGCAGCTTTTCTGAGGAACATTGGCCAGGTATGGACACAGCAAGGATTTTGTTAGCCCTTGAACAGGGTCCACGATCACTGGAGAACCATATCCGAGAGTTTTTAGCCATCGCTCACTATTCTGAGTTACCAGACTGTTTATACCTGTTTGCCATTGTTCGAACCTGCCTCTTATACCACGTCTCTTTAATAAAAGCTTGCAGATGGATCCACACGTCTCACGTCTCGTCAGCCCCGTTACAAGTATAACTTATCTTATAATAAGTTGCATGCATTAAAAACGAAAGAAAGAAAGAAAGAAAGAACGAATATAATGACAATAAAGACAATATAATTGCAAGCCAGTAACAATTTAAAAGTTAAAATTTAATTTTAAAACATCAAGTGCCTGTATAGATTGTGTTGACAGCCTGTGTAATTGGTTGACCGAGTTCAAGAAAACCAGTTATGAAGTGCTTTGAAGCAATTTTTCAACAGTTACAGATTTAAAGTGCCCCTATTATGGATTTATAAAAATTATCTTTCATGCAGTGTGTAACAACTCTAAGTGAATGAAAACATCCTGCAAAGTCTTAAATCTGAAAGTACACTGTGTATAAACTTATTGTCTCTCAAAAGAAAGAGTCGACTCTGAATCATTGAAACGAGTTGTTTTTAAAACGAATCCCAAGCCGTTTCATGTTGATGTCAACATAAAACATTAGCATATTGCCCGCCCACTTGTTGCCCGCACAGACCCGGAAAAACTTGTACCTTTCATAACCTATAATAGGGGCACTTTAAAATCAACTGAGGAACTCTTAAGAGCTTGGTGAGATTTCACAGTTCTTACATTTCTCTATATGTGCTTGTTTTTGTAGGAGAAAGGATGATTTGACTTGTGCGAGACCTCAATTTAAAGCTTTACCAGTATGTCCAGCCTCTGAACCTTTGACACAGATAATGTGCAGTCTCACATTGATCTTACATGGTAGGCTAAGCGATCACATTATTATATGTGGAGCTCTAGCGCTGAGGTTCTACACACCTCACTTGTCTGGAGATGCCTGGAACAGCTAATTGCTGTCGAGTTCAGGAACCTGAGAAGGAGGCCATCTCACAACACAATGAAGAGAGAAGCACTCTTAGTGCTGTGTGAGAGAGGCTGAGCAGAGACTCCATCACCAACAAGTGAGAAAAAACAGGAACAGACTGTAGAATTGCTTTTAATGCCTCCTAAAGCTTTCATAAACTTCTTTCAACATTCATATGTACATTTAGACAAGCAGAAGTTGCCAGATGCCGTTTCACATGATTATTCATTTTACATTTGCTAACAAAGAGCAGAATCTATATTTTATTTAATTTTATAGCATTCTGAGTGGGTATTTTAGCCACTGGGGCTCAATATCAAAGTGTGGTCTGATTCTGCAATGATTGACTCTTAGACGTTTCTTTTTAATGAATCAAAACAATACAGCACTACTAATCTAGTCCACCCAATTGACTCTTATGTGTTGGTTCTTTTTATTAAATCAAAACCATACAGACAACCAGTGTGTTACGGGGCTGACGAGACGTGAGACTTGCGGATCCATTCGCAGAGCTTTATTAGACACAGACAGAGACGTGGTCATACAGCAGGCATGGGTCAGATGAGGGCAAACAGGTATATGGTGGGCAAAACACAAGAATAGTCCTAGAGCTAGCACAGGTCGACGATCGGCAGACAGAATTAAAAGGGGCAAGACAAAAGGGGTGAATCCAGGGAACCAGGCGAAGATCAGAAACCGGGAAGGCTAAGGCTAAGGCTAAGGCAAATGACTAGGGCTAAGGCTAAGGCAAACGACTAGGGCTAAGGCTAAGGCTAAGGCAAACGACTAGGGCTAAGGCTAAGGCAAACGACTAGGGCTAAGGCTAAGGCTAAGGCTATGACAAGGGCTCCGTAAGGTAGCTATCTCTAGGAGAGTGATAAATGCTGAAACAATACTCGGCAGAGGGAAGGGATCAGAGTGAGTGTTAAATAGTGAGGGAGTGATATGAAACAACTGGGTGCAATCAGTGTAAACAGGTGTGTGCAATTCGTGCTGAGTGCAATCAGTGCAATGCATGATGGGAAATGTAGGCCGGGGTGATGTGCAACAGTGTGTAGTGCGAGAGTCAATGAAATAGGAAGTTCATGGACCGGATTTGTGACAGAGCCCCCCCCCAAGAAGCGGCTTCCAGACGCTCAAAACCCTTT
>NW_015505456.1:92449-99049 GCF_001515645.1 Sinocyclocheilus grahami | reverse complement strand
AGTCTTAACTTTTATAAAGAATATCTCTTTGGGTTTGAGACTTTAGTCTTTGCAACTTTAGGGATCTTATCTATTCACGAACAGCTTGTAACACTCCAAAGAGAAAGGAAAACTTGAAATCGCATCATATGACCCCTTTAAACTTTATTTTATATAAACTAAGAACAAATCAACAACACCAACTTCAAAATCTTTTTGAACGTGGGACCTGCACAATACCTCTAGCATTCACAAACATTTGGAAATTAAGTGTGAATGTAAACGGCAGGACTGTTTTTAGAGAGGGGCGGGGATTGAAATTCCCAGACTTCATCAACTCCTAATCAAGGAGACAAGCCATGTGGAAATGCAGCTGCATTGATGGAGGAGATAAAAGGAGGTTGAAATTCTTGGGAGTATGCAGTTGGCCTTAATTGCATATTTGCCAGCTCTTAGCAAGCCAAGTGGAAGACAATGGCAAGCTGTGCAGACAGGTAGAGAGTGAGATTTTTTTTTACAGGACACTGACTGATACGATTCTGGAAAACATCTGCAGGGAGCCACGACTCCCTTGAGTCTTGGATTCAGGTTATCATTTCCCCGTGCAATCCAATGTGCCAAAATGTAAAATTGCTCTCCTATCACTTACTCCCTATTTGAAATCTAGCTTATTATGACTCTAGGTGACATGAAGCCTGGATCCTAATATCTTTTCGAATAACTGAAAAAAAGGTGGCTGATTTTGAGAATATTTTAGGTATTGGCTATGTAGAGATAAATTAATAATAATAAATTACAATCCATTCTCAGCGTCATGTCCACAGTGCACCGTTTTGATAAATTACTGTGTGATGCATATTGCACACCAGAATACACTTTCTTCACCTGACACCTGACTGTGAAATATTATTATTAAAAATGACAAATAACTGTTTATTGAAAAATAACTCTATTTGAATACACTGTATTTAAAATGTAATTTATTCCTTTGATCAAAGCTGAATTTTCAGCATCATTACTCCAGGCTTCAGTGTCACATGATTCTTCAGAAATCATTCTAATATGCTGATTTAGTGGGTGCTCAAGGAACATTTCTTCTTATTACTATGATTTTGTTTTTCAGGATCCTTTGATAAATAGAAAATTCTAAGGAATATTATTTATTTATTTTAATCATTGTAAACATCTTTTCTGTCACTGTTGATTAATTTATTGTGTCCTTAATTTTTTTTTTAAGTATTAATTTGTTTTCACAAAACAAATAAAAATAAATGAAACAAAAAACTCACTCTTTTGAACGATAGTATGCACAGTAACATTAACCATGCAACACATTTTTTACTATAGCACTGCATCAATTTCCAATTGCATTCTATCAAAATTGAAAATTAGAAAAATTGTAACTGTTAATGTCGACAGGGATTTTTTTATATTCTTTAATATACAAACGAGGCAATAAAAAACAATCATATATCCTTTCAAATTGATATATTATGCATGTTTGCATTATGCATTGGCCAACATTCATCAAACCATGCGTTGTCTTTGAGTCTAAATTACATGTTCTTTGTAGTTTGTGATTAAATGCATGACGAATTCTTCTCATCCAGGGAAGTGCTTTCTACTCTAGGCAATTCTTTAGACTGCACAGCCTCATTATAGTAATAAGAACAATATTGAGTGCATCTTTGCAGAGAACATGAGCAGCAACACTGGCTAATGCACACTGATACCTGCAATAATGGTTTATCAACCAAGCCAACTGCTGTAGCTGAGCGAAAAAATTCAAGGTGATTGCAATGCTGTATCATTTCAAGAGAGCATTTGCATTGTGGTTTCATTGATTTTCATTAGGCATGTTCCAGGCACCGAGCATGCTTTAAGTGAAATTAATGTTTGTGGAATATTTTTGACTTTAGTGTCTCATGGGCAGCTCACAAAATCATCCTTATACATCCAGTGCCTGAGTTAGGTGAAAGATAAATGACTACACAGTGGTCCGATGGGACCAATGCCCCGGGGCCTGAGACTGTTAGGGGCCTCCAGCCGAATGACCTGCAGTGCCTAGACATTTAGAAAAAAGCTCCTGCAAATTGAAAGAGAAAGATGAACAAGCGCTTGATGTGCCAGTGACTATTATATCAATGTGAAATACCCAAAGATGAGAAATGGGATCTGCCTCTGTCTCCTGAGACCAGCAGTGCAGCTGTGTTTTTTTAACACTCTTTTGCCATTGATTATGCACGTGTTCATTCTTGAAATTCACCTTCTTATATTTGCAATGCAAATTCTTGTTATTTGGACATTGTTACGGGGCTGACGAGACGTGAGACTTGCGGATCCATGTGCAAGCTTTATTTGTGGAGAAGACAGAGACGTGGTCATGAAGCAGGCAGGGTTAAACAGAGGCAGACAGGTATATGGTGGGCAAGACACAAGAACAGTCCTAGGGCTAGCGTGGGTCGACGATGGGCAGACAGAGTCAGAAGGGGCAAGACTAAGGGAGAAATCCAGGCGAAGATCAGAAACCGGGAAAACAGCTAGGCTAGGGCTAGGGCTAGGGCTAAGGCTAAGGCTAAGGCTAAGGCTAAGGCTAAGGCTAAGGCTAAGGCTAAGGCTAAGGCTAAGGCTAAGGCTAAGGCTAAGGCTAAGGCTAGGCTAAGGCAAACGACTAGGGCTAAGGCTAAGGCTAAGGCTAAGGCTAAGGCTCCGTAAGGTAGCTATCTCTAGGAGAGTGATAAATGCTGAAACAATACTCGGCAGAGGGAAGGGATCAGAGTGAGTGTTAAATAGTGAGGGAGTGATATGAAACAGCTGGGTGCAATCAGTGTAAACAGGTGTGTGCAATTCGTGCTGAGTGCAATCAGTGCAATGCATGATGGGAAATGTAGTTTGGGTGCTATGCAACAGTTTGTGTAGTGCGAGAGTCAATGAATAGGAAAGTTCGTTGACCGGATTCGTGACACAGTGTAGCTCATCTAATACCTGAACAAATGAATGTTATGAGTCGGTTCTTTTTAGTGAATTAAAATATAAATAACAACCAGTGTTGTCCAATTACGTCCTGAATGAATGACTCTTATGTGTTGGTTCATATTAGTAAATCAAAACCATACAGACAACCAGTGTTGTCCAACCAATTCCTGAACAAAAGACTCTACTGAATTGATTATTTTTTAATTAATCAAAACCATACAGCACATTCAGTGTAGTCCAGCTGATTCCAGAATGAATGACTCTTATGAGTCTGTTCTGTTTAATGAATCAAAATCGCATAGCTAATCATTGTATACTAATCCCTGAACAAAAGACTCTTATGAGTTAGAACGTTTTAGTGAATCAAAACCATACAGCACAACCAGTGTAATCCAAATGATTCCCAAATGAATTATTATTATGGGTTGGATATTTTTAATAAATAAAACCAAAAAGCAAACCAGTGTAGTCTAATTAATTCCTAAACATGTAACACTTATGATTATTAATATTTTGTATTATAGTGAATCAAAACTACAGTATAACTAGTGTAGTCCAACTCTTTCCTGAACAAAAGACTCTTATGAATCAGTTCTGAACCGATTTTTGACTGCTATGAGAATGACTCTTACAAGTATGTTGTTTTTAGTGAATCAGAAACATACAGCACGGCCAATGTAGTGTGATTAAATGTAGAATGACTTTAAGTGTCAAATCTTTTTAGTGAATCAAATTAAATCAGTGTAGTTACTTATTGTTGATGTGACAGCGTGTAGTTACTCATTTTACGTTTTGTCCATAGCATATTCTAAAATTAATTAAATGTTACCAAGTTTTTTTTTTTATTTTCTTCAAGAATGTTGCTCCAGGATGTTGATCTTGAACACTATCTGAGGAAATCACAACATGCATGGTACTGTACAGCATGGTACTCCACTCATGTTTTTTTTTTCTTGTGATATCACAGTAATGCTCATTCCAGATAGATTGTGGAGGTGCTGCTGAAGCTGAATCTCAGTGTGAAATGATACATTTAACACCAGAAGATTGAATCCAGAGAGTGATGAGTCCCTCTAGACACTGCTGCCTGTGCTCGGTGAGTTTATAGAGTGAGATGCAGCTGTGTGAGTGTTTCATGGTCCTGTGGAGGCTGTATACCCCAGAGCAATGGCCCAAATACTGGTGCCCTCACCCAGGTGTGGAGCTAACACACCATTACTTACTTGGGTGGCATTTGATATGCACGATGCATAACTTGCTTGTTGTATATGGTATTACGAGATGCAGACAACCATGCAAATAAATACAAATTAGGTGAAACTCGTACATGCAAGAATCTGCTGACACCTACTTGATGCCAAAATCAGTAGAAGTCTTGAGAAATGTTTGGGAAGAGTTTGAATAAAAACTTTTGCCAATCAGGTACTTGTTAAACCTAAGCCAGTGCTAATCCCTGCCTGATAAATGAAGACTCGTTTGGCCCCAGATCTGTCTGTGCAGATTTCCGTCCGGACAAAGAGGCCAGCCGGCAGTGGATAATGAGATTCAGAGCTGTATATGCTGGGCAGATCCATCTTTTCTCTAATTATGCAGAATACTCTTCATTACTGTGCATTCACGTAGCCTCCTGCGAGGCCTGTGGCCTTTCCATGAGAAAAATATTCAAGATGAAAATTCCCATGGGGATGTGAAGTCCTCTTTCTCTCACCCTATGGATCCACCAAACATTTTTGTCCACTTTAAGAAATGTAACCTTTCTAGAACTTCAATAACTTCTTGCTTTATTAGTCATAGGTCAAGCTTACTCAAAGTAATAACTTAACTGTCTTCTTTACTTACTTTACCTGCCCACAAGAAATAAATATACACTACCGTTCAAAAGTTCAGGCTTTATAAGATTTATTTATTTATTTGTTCTATGTTTTTAACATTTATTTGATCAAAGATGCAGTAATATTGGAAAATATGTTTACAATTTAATAACTGTTATTCTGTTTTAATGTAGTTTATTTCTGTGATGTCAAAGCTGAATTTTCAGCGTCATCATTCCAGTCTTCAGTATCACATGATCCTTCAGAAATCGTTCCTAGTATGCTGATTTTGTGCTTAAAGAAAAACCAGGAGGTTTAACACCCATTTTTTATGTTCAAATCCACATTTTCTTCAGTAGACATGAACAAAATGGGCCATATTGGACTTCAGCTCGCTCTTGTGCAGCTAAAGCTCCCTGTTGATGGAAAAGCATTAGGTAAACTAGATTAATCTGGGACATTTTTGCACTTTTGACTTCTACAGGTTACTGTGACTGTCATTTTGAACCAAAAAATGAAACTTTATAATTTCGAAACCCAGTAAATTTACACAGCGAGTCTACATTATGCGTCCAAGATTACCCTGATTCTTCCTATTTTCTTGAGTGAAAGGGTTTGGCATTAAATGATTCAATTAAATACAGTAGTCCTTCATATTTTTGTCACATTAAGTCATGCATACAGTAATCAATCCAATTGTTTATATTAAGAAAATTAGTTACATTAAGAGAATTGACAATTCTTTGTGTGTGCTTTCACTTATATATTAAAGGTGATATATCATGAAGATCTGACTTTTCCAGGTTTTAAGTGCTATAATCAAGTCCCTGGTGCATCTACCAACCAAGGAAACGTGAAAAAGATTAACCCAGTAACTTTGTTTTGGGAAGCCTTTTTCTGCAAGCATCTGAGAAAACGAGCGCGTCTGATTTCATTCCCTTGGTGACGTCAGTCCCAGCCTCAGAGGAGACAACAGAGCAGTGAATTTATTGATTTATTTACTGTATATTGCTGCTGTCACACAGATCTACGTATGTAACCCTGAAGGAGGGAACGGAGACGTCACGTCGGAGGACCGACGAAATTGGGATCTCGCTTAGAGGGACCAATGGACCAATCTAGTAAACTAAACGAGCCAATGCACATTGGCATGCGATTATTGCATCCAGCTGCTGCTGATCACAGCGTGAGTATAAGTAGGCAGCAGGTGCAGCGCATATTCAGGTTTTCGCTGAGGAGCCGAGCCGGTGACCCGGCCGCTCAGCGGTGGTACAGGAGCTGTGGCGACGGGACGTGACGTCTCCGTTCCCTCCTTCAGGGAACGAGGGTTACATACGTAACCGAGACGTTCCCTTTCAGTCGGTCACTCTCGACGTCACGTCGGAGGACCGACGAAATTGGGATCCTACCAAAGGGCCACAGCTACTGCCCCTTCCAGTGTCCTGTGGAAGCCACCTGCGCCCCTATTTTTTGGCGTAGGCCAGGGCTTCTTCACAAGAGGACCAGCTACTGCTGCAATGGCACTACCCAATGAGTAAGACTGGATAACACTAGGAAAACGTACCCGTTCTACTTGGAACAGGGGCGTTACGGAAGCTCGAACCTTCCCGAAGGAGGTTTCGGAAGCAATACACATATGAACATCCCTTAGGTGCATATGGAAGAATGGAGGTGATTGAACCCTCTTGGAATGGCAGAAGTCTGCCGGGGAAACACGGGCTCAAGGCTATACCGTGGACTTTACACATATGAGATCCACTTAGGTCTTACATATGGAACCCAGCCTTCTACCGGTTCTCGAGGATTCAGCGAGAGAAGGCCTGGCGCCGGACGC
>NW_015505456.1:88546-90618 GCF_001515645.1 Sinocyclocheilus grahami | reverse complement strand
TACTGTATATTGCTGCTGCCACACAGATCTAAAATAAACAAGCGATTTATTTCCCAGCTGTTTACCTTCACAGACATAACCTACTGTTTTTTTGTAACTCATGTGTGTTTTTAACGTAAACTTGTGTGTGAATGAGAACTTAGTTTAGTACTCACATGCTGTGACAGCCACTTTCTGTCCGTCTGCTTCGGATGTGTGCTCTCAGAAAACCGTATATCAGAAGTTTAAACTCATATGGTTTAAAATGCATGATTTCAGCGCGATAAACATGATGATCAGAACCAAAACAGATGTTTTTAGCAGGTACAAGCTGTAATGGCGCAGCTCTATTCTGCAAAAAGGGGCGGGGAGCAGCAGCTCATTTGCATTTAAAGAGACAGGCCCGAAAAACAGCGTGTTTCTGATTCCACTCAAAATAGGCATTTTCAAAATGATATAATAAATTATCTGTGGAGTATTTTGAGCTGAAACTTCACAGACACAATCTGGGGACACCAGAGACTTATATTACATATTGTAAAAAGGGGCATAATATGTCTCCTTTAAATTAGTTTAGCATGTAGAATTTGAGTGATTCTGTGAAATATAATTCAAACCTTAACATGGAAAAGTGCCAATCAGCTAAAAGGTACATCGCAGTCTTTTTGAACTAGCAGCTAATAGTGGATTTTAAAAGAAATAGATTTTAAAGAGAAAATAGTCTGTCGCCTCTTCTGCTCTTCTTTCATTTCCATTTTCCTCAGCTCCTGCATTTCTCTTTCTTATTCCGTCATTGACATTTCTCATTTTTGCTCGTCCCTCACTCCCTCTCTCTCTCCCTCTCTCTCTCCACTTGTCTTCATATGTACTCATCCTCCTCTGCATCCCACTCTCTGCCGTCTCGCCATCGTTCTCTCCCTGATTGTTTGCCGTATTGCTGTTATGATAATGGGCCATTCTCTCCATCTCTCCAATTCCACATCCCACGCTCTCTTCCGCAGCTGTCTTAGCCAGGCTGATACGAGGAGAGAGTGAGAACCAGACATCTGCTGCTCTCTCTGGCACTCATAATCCAGTGCATTCAAATGTTTGACTTCCCTGTGTATTCAATTTCCTTCACGCCGCTAACCACAGCCTCACGCTGTACATCATTCTGGCCGGTGATGGGAAGGGCGTTCGGAATCCCGCGGGCAGAGGATGACCAGGGCCTCATTCACAATCACTGCCAACTACACACAAGAAGAGTGATAAAGCAACTCGGAGACATTTACAATGTTAGAGCTTGTTCCTGCTGACAGCGGCTGTGCATAAATTACTTTTGAGAGGGGGAGAGGTTTTTTTTATGTAAAATCAAAGTTTGGCAGGTCTGCATTGCTAAATAGATAGAGTTGGGTAGCTATATGAAATCATGAAATTTTTGCTAGTTTTATTGATATAATAAATGTAATGTCTTGATTACTTAATTTTAGGGAATTAATTATTATTAATTCATTCAGGGTTTGAAAGGACTCAGATCCGAAAATTTGAAGTCCACCTGATTAGAACTGATTTCAAATTTCAATAGTTTACACCTTATCAACGGTCGTCCAGCGAGACTTTAATATCAGTGTATTTTAATCTGACTGTGTATTTTCCTTGGCCACGGGCTAATACGTTCTTTGATCATTTGTAAGCTCTTAGAGAGGTAACGTGATCTTTGGCAAGGGTTTGACTTTAAAATTATACGACACCAGACAATGATTCTTTATAAATGAAACACAAATTTTATTGGCTATTCTAGATTACATCAAAACTAAGCTAAAACACACATACGCACATACACACACATATATACAGCTCAGAAAATTGAAGGAATGAGTTAACGGAGTTGCATGAAGTTTCAAAGTTCTAACTCGTTTTCACGAGTGGTTTTAAATTCAGCCTGAGAGAATTCACAAAGCAGATATTTTGTCTTAAGTTTACTGCTTAAATCAATCATCAGCGTCAGTTCAGCAGATAGAAGATTTTGTTCGTTTACTTGCGTTTTGCTTTGGGTGACAGCTGAAAAACTGAGTCGTTCCTCGTGGCTACTGGAGGGGATTCCGTTGCTGACA
>NW_015505456.1:86142-87389 GCF_001515645.1 Sinocyclocheilus grahami | reverse complement strand
TGATTAGAACTGATTTCAAATTTCAATAGTTTACACCTTATCAACGGTCGTCCAGCGAGACTTTAATATCAGTGTATTTTAATCTGACTGTGTATTTTCCTTGGCCACGGGCTAATACGTTCTTTGATCATTTGTAAGCTCTTAGAGAGGTAACGTGATCTTTGGCAAGGGTTTGACTTTAAAATTATACGACACCAGACAATGATTCTTTATAAATGAAACACAAATTTTATTGGCTATTCTAGATTACATCAAAACTAAGCTAAAACACACATACGCACATACACACACATATATACAGCTCAGAAAATTGAAGGAATGAGTTAACGGAGTTGCATGAAGTTTCAAAGTTCTAACTCGTTTTCACGAGTGGTTTTAAATTCAGCCTGAGAGAATTCACAAAGCAGAAATTTTGTCTTAAGTTTACTGCTTAAATCAATCATCAGCGTCAGTTCAGCAGATAGAAGATTTTGTTCGTTTACTTGCGTTTTGCTTTGGGTGACAGCTGAAAAACTGAGTCGTTCCTCGTGGCTACTGGAGGGGATTCCGTTGCTGACAACAGGCTTCCTGGATGGCTGCTGCGGTGACGTCAGGATGATGTCCCTTTTGGGAGATCCCTCGTTGGATTGGTTACTTTCTTGATGACGTAGAGGCTTGAGCAGTTCTGCTGAAATGTCTGAGTTTGCAAGGCTTTAAGTTCTTTGAAGATCGCGAAGTGTCAACTGAAGTGTTTGAGTTCTGGAGTCTCGCTTGTGCGATGTTACGGCATGGGAGCACTTTTGTCGTGCTCACCAAGGCAGACAGCCAAAGGTCTTGAGAGAGAGAGAGAGCGAGTGAGAGCGTAAGACTTGGTGTCCATTTTTAAGCAGGCTGACTTTTGTCCAGCCCACAGGTCGTTGTCCAATCAGATGGTGGGTGCGGGGCTCTTTTTTGCATGCACAAGTCACATGCTCCCGTGGGTGTATTCCTGCAGGTTTTGTTAATAACTTCTATAAAGTGTCGTACAACACACACCGTTCAAAATAACCGCTTTTCACTCATTTCAACATTCTGCATTTGTTGTGCCCATTCGTTCAAGATTAAACTTAACATATTACACACCTTTTAATGACCTTATTTCCTAAAAAGAAGGTAATAAACACTGATTAAAGTTGCACCGATTACATGAAACACATCAAGCATATATATATATATATATATATATATATAAGGCATAACACATACAGTGGATACATTTTCACTACTTA
>NW_015505456.1:81875-85047 GCF_001515645.1 Sinocyclocheilus grahami | reverse complement strand
TGCCCATTCGTTCAAGATTAAACTTCACATATTACACACCTTTTAATGACCTTATTTCCTAAAAAGAAGGTAATAAACACTGATTAAAGTTGCACCGATTACATGAAACACATCAAGCATATATATATATATATATATATATATAAGGCATATATATATATATATATATATACGGCATAACACATACAGTGGATACATTTTCACTACTTATGAGTTTAAACGATTGTCTTTTAAAAATCGTCATGCAAGGTCCTGTTTCTTTTGTTGTAAGAGAAGTTTGTAAGGGTTTCAGACAGGGCAGGAAGCAGGTGGTCACAAGACATGTGACAGTCATGCATAGATCCCGTGCTTGCAGGCCTGAGGGCCTTATTAGATTAAATTACTGTCCTTTTCCTGTTTAGATATAATAGTTCCATACATTGGTGGTCACAAGACCACAATCGTGGTTTCTATATGTTGTGAACGAACCTTCCAGTTCTGATACAAAGAAAGCTTTGTTGTCTCCTGATTGAATTAGTTTAGATCTCATGAGTAGATGAGACAAGACTGACAGGAAATCGCCCCCCGAATATTGGAGTCATGTGCTGCGATGATTCCATGGCATATCAGAGTCTGTTATATATATATAGAAATCCCTACATAAAGTATATAAAATCTATCTTGTTATAAAATTAGGTTTAATCTGTAAAACTTAGTTTTACAATAAAGTTCAGTTTTTTCTTTTTTTACTGTAAATTTCACAGATTTCTTTAAATTTAACCGAAATATATTAAATGTTTCACATATAAGGTGCACAGTGTCACACAAATGCAAAACACCATCCTGGTAACATATGACACAAAAATAATGCAATAAACATTCCTTTAAAAACATATGTAACAAAACCCTAATGTTCATAACTGATCAGAAAAAAACTAAGAAGAAATGGTTATTTATCTGTTATGTCACACAGAATGTCAGTTTACAGATTTTTTAAATAAATGTAATTATAAGTTTAATTATAAATTAATTGTCCTCTTTTAAATACTGAACATTTAACAGTATTTTATTGTAAAATTACATGAAATGTCTCATTAGGTCTATTAGTTTTTCACTAAATAAGGGAACTTACTAATTAACAGGTTTTTACTGTAGCATTTTTACTGTTAAACTTAATCATTTTTTAGTATATTTGATTTCCTTTTGTCCTTTAGCCACTGTTATTAATATGACAGGAGTAACTTAGTGGAAATAATGAATAACACTTTAAACTTTGTACTGGTTTCTGCCAAAATACCATAAAGTCCGTATCAATGCATGTACATTTAATTAGCAATTTTTATTGTGCCAGAGCCTTACAAGAAGTTCCATAATAAATAGATTTGTGATGCGTGAAAGTAACTGCTGAGTCAAAACTAGAGGTTTCCTACTGTATATTTAACAAATGGACCCAATGATCAATTTCCGCATATCATAAAATTTTCCAAGAATTTAATACACAAACCACAATAACAGTGACAAAAAGGTCCATGATCACCATGTAAAAAATAACTTAAAGTGACAAAAAAACAGCACCATAAGTAAAAGCCACAAATTTTAAAGTAGAAATTAAGTGAAACAGTTAAGTTTTAACCGCATGACTAATAGCTAGCTAGGGCTGCTTTAATATATATATCAACATGACATATGTCTGACAAGTAAATGTTAATATAAATGCACACGGAAACTGTCTGGTGTTAATTCCCCCCGTCACTGCTTGTTCTCATTGCAGATGGACTCGAGGTCATCAGTGGTGTTAAAAAAAGAACACATATTATTGTTATTCCAGAGAAACTGTCATGTACGCATTCTCTCGCTCCCCGTCTTTCTGCCACAATAGACCGCATTTCATTAGAGGCATCAACGAGGTAATTCAGGATAAAATATGGAAGCCAAATTGCTTGGCGTGAGATGCCTTTCAAAGTAACGGTGTTGGAGGGAAAACCTAAAGAGCAGGAAGCCTTGTTAATAAAAGAATGAAAAACACTCGAGATGAACACGTGCGTCTTCATATGGCACGTATTGATTGGGTTTCACTTCATCAGCTGGAGGATTTGTGCGTCCTTCACACACGGTTTAGAATAGCATGTGTTTGTATGCCTGATATAGGCAGAGCTCTCGTGACCTTGTCGGCAGCATTACAATGTGTGTCGAGCAGATAAGGGGTGCGATTTTAAAGCCTCTGAGACAATAAAGTGGATAAAGTAAACCAACAAACACTGAAAATTAAGCTTTCGCAGAATAATAAATAAATAAATACATTGAAGAACGAAGCAAATTTCCGATTCGAGACACACTGTCTCTCCATTTTAAAGGTCACAGTTCTGTTTGTGTGCTGTGGGGAAATTAGTCTTCCAAAATAACAAATTTAATCTACAAAAACGTGGTTGAGACATTTGTAACAGTGGAATGAGGTAAAATCACTGTGACATCTTCATGTAATCAGGTCGGCGTGACTCAACCGCAACGAGCCGGCGTTTAAAGGACAAGAGCCTGATATTCAGAACAAATTACATCTTTTCCACATATGCAGACAGTTCTGCAAGCCTACCATCCTTTGTCCATAACACTTTAGCATTCCATTTATCTGGGTATAAAGACTTGAAATGGAAATGGAACTGTGATCCGTTCGAGTAAATTTTTCCTTTTTGTGCTGCTGAACGGGTTAGAGGATTAGAGGGCATTCGTGCATGTAGTACTTATGACAGATTCATGCTGTTGCTATGATGCACATGTAACCAAAACATACTAATGATGCGCTGACTAATGACTAACCTTGATTTAGTATTGCCTGTCTGGATTTTGATTATTGTATTGTTTGGATTAAAAACAATACACTGTAAGAAAAAAATCCATAGAAAAATGGATAATGTCTAGGTAGAAAATTATCAATACTATTTTCTTCAAGTTTATTTCCTTCAACACTAAAACACAACACAGCGGAATGCGTAATTCACAAATACATGTAACACACCTGTGAAAAATCAATACAAAAAATACCTTCATATTGACATAGTACTTTGTGGTTTATTTTTGCTGACTTTTATATACTTCTCACACATCTGAATGTTTTGGCATTTTTTTATTGCAACATTTTGTTCATGTGACCCATTACTGAAATGTTGCAATATAAATATAAATATATATATATATA